>NC_088879.1:38295881-38535507 GCF_032884065.1 Artemia franciscana | reverse complement strand
CTTCACCTGAGGATTCTCACAAACAAATACATAGGGTGATTCGCTTTCACCATCTGGGAATCGATTCCTGTACTCTTCTTGGGGAAGGACGTCAGAAACATCAACACAACCAAGGAGGCATCCTGTTGGATAGGCTTCAGGAAACACCAAATTTTCATCTACAATAAAAAAACAAAAATTATTGTTAGTTGTTATAAACCAAAAATCTAACATTTTCAGAAAAGGAATCACTTCATGAAATCTATTTTGTTTCTAATTCTAAGTAGACCAACGATGCCACGGAGAGCTACTTCAGCTGTGACTTATGGGTCCTACCTCTAAGTTTTAGGCCTTAAGAAATTTGATTAATTTGAGAAAAAAAGGGGGGGGGCAGGAGGGAGAGTGTTTATGATCAAAATTACACCGTCAATACTCAGTATTTCCGAAAATACAATAATAAAGTATTCTAATCCATAACTACAAATGATTGTGTGTTCTTTTTGAGAAAATTGTTCACGAATATTTTTTTTCTTTTTCAGGCGATTGTATTAAAACCAGTGGTTTTTCAAAAGTTCCTCAGTTTCAGAGGTTATAGTGACACATAGTGATAAACCTCACTCCTAAAGACACGACAGTTTATACACAATTGAGGTGTTAATACCTAAAGCCTAAAAGAAGTGTTTGTAGATCCAAATTTACAGACTTCCACTTATGAATCTGGATTTAAAGTTTCACTCCCCTTCATTAGGACGACAAGTATACGAAGAAAGATAGGATGAAACTTGTAACAATGATCTTGAACTTCAATTAAGATGTGGTACTAAAAACAAACGGAAATCAAAAAAGAAAATGTTTGTTTTTTCAAATGAAAGTAAATAGTAACATGAAAGTTTAAAACTAACAGGAGTTATTCTGTATATAAGGGGAATGCCTCTTCTCCCTCTCTTCGGTCTTCTACTCTTTACAGCAAAGTTGGATTATTTCCTCAATACTTCAAGACCAAATGCTGTAACACAAGGACAACACAAGTAACACAAGTGTAACACAAGGGCTGAGAAAAAAAAAGTGTTTTTCATGAAGCTTCAAGAGTGGAAACACTTATTTATGTACAACATTACGTTCATATATTACGGTTTCCATTTCAAGTGTTTAGAAAGTTTAGAATTGGTTAGAATTAGAATTAGTGTTTAGAAAGTGTTTAGAATTGTGTTTAGAAACACTTCCAATTATCCGCGTGCTTTTATTTGGTTTCACTCACAAATGCTTTCAATAAAGCAACAGTAAAACTTTACTTCTTGCAAACAGCCTGCAGAATCCCCTCAGCTAAACTTGCTCAACAGCGAAAGTTTTGGTTTTGCATGGCTAGACAAGGTCTATTTGAAAAAAGCGCTATATTTTGTCGGAAACATCCATCATTACTTGCTGGATCTCCGTTAAATCCTCCAGGATTTATCAGCTAGGTTATAATTGCGCCTTAGATCTTCTGAGCAATAGGACTTGTTTCATTTTTTTTTTAGTTACGGTACGTCTTCCTACTCGTAAATTGACAGTGTTACAGACAATCCATACTGCAGCAAATTTTGCGGAGGGATCATTTTGATTTAACTTTATTAAAAGTTTTTATTTATTACTCACAATTTATTACATATGAAAACTCCATTGGAACAAGTAGATATGCGTCAATGATTTGCAACTGGAAGTTAAAATTGAAATTTCGAAGTGCCGATGATTTGCAACAGTTCTCTTTTCCCACTACTACAATATTTTAATACCATATTTTATTTCTACAATACTATTACTAATATTATTACTATTATAACGCATACTATTACTACATACAATACTATATATAATACATATACAATACTATTACTACAATTATTACTACTATTACTATATATTTTATTACTAATACTATTACTACTGTATTTACTAACGATTTATTCCCACAAACTATTTGAGTATTCCCACAAACCAAAAACCTTTCAAACGAGCAGATAAGCAGCAAAGATTTGCAAAGGGAAGTCAAAAAGAAAATTTCGAAGTCCCACTACTACAATATTTTCTTGGAATAGTATACAAAAGAAACTTAATGACATCTAAAAAGCGGCAGGTAATTCTAAAGTGCTGCCATCTACTTTCATAAGCCATTTCAATCTGATTCAATCTGATGAAGTTCGTGACTTCATTTTTTTGCTTGAAACTAAGGTATAGAAAAGGCTTCCAAAGATTCGATAGTTCTCATTGCTAAAGAAATTGATGATTGCCCTTTTCTCAGCAGTGCTATTAGAAAGTTTTACCACAGCTAGAAAACCAAATTTTTTACCTGAAGAGATGAAATTTTCTTTTTAACAATTATTAAGTCTAATCTTAAAGCTGACAAATGACTACTCGCATTTTTTTAACAAAACGGATTCAAGAAATAAGCCATTTTGAAGATTTTGATAACACCTTTGCTGTGGTACACACTGGGAAAAAAAAGAATTGGATAATGACTTAGCTAAAAAACAAGCTTATTCTTCGCTGAATACCAATTAGGGGCAAATTAAAACCTGTGACTATCAATCCCTCCCATTGCTACTTTTGGTAAAATGGTTGGCATATTGCACTTTTTTTAAAAACTCATCAAAGGATTTCCGTTTCTAAAGTTGAAGAGTCAAACTGTGTTAGAGCAGGTAAAACTGAAAACAAATTCTTCAGTTGAAGAACCAAACACCATTAGTGGCAATCAACCCCCCCCCCCTTCTCCTCGAACGATCATTCTAACATTGATTTACTAAAGTTTCAGTATAGGACATTAAAGAACCAAAGTTGGGTCTTGTCCCTCCAAAATTTATTGCCGGCAACTCTACCGGTCTATAGCAGTAAGAAAGGTATGTTGCACCTTTTTTGAACCAAAAATCATGTAAAAATTCCTAATCTGTATGAATGGAGGACCAAACTGGGCCCATTACCCATTAAATACCCAACGCTTCTTTCGTACCAACTTTTTTGCAGAAAGATAGGCATGTTGCATCTCGCTGAAATCAAGAACAAACAATGATTTTCAATCTTTATGACTTGTGGGAAAAATGTATGTATAATTCCTCTAAAAGCACCGCTGTTCCCCGTTCGGTAAGCGTGCAACCCCTTACATCTACCTTACATACTCCTTTTTCACCCCCTGACATTAATAGCTTTTTAGCAGAACGGCCATTATGATACACTTCTTTCGAAAACGAGTCAAGCAAGGGTGTTAAATCTATTGAACAAGAAAATCAAAGCTGGACAGCTACCCCTTTAATACCCATGCATCTTGCACCTTGCATCTGGGTTGATTCGAAAATATGCAATGATTTTCTACAAAACACTGCATCCCGATGACATAGTTAAGCAATTATTAGTAAAACTTTAACATAGCAGTCAGTAGAGATAGACATAGAATAAAATTGTTCTTCATCAAATACATAGAACATAATTAATAGGTGCTATATTTGAGGCGAAGTAGCCTGCAACTTCAGAACTAACAAAATATTCCAGCCACTTTTATATTTTGGGAGCCCGACATTTAATATATGGAGCATTTTAAAACTAATACCATTGGCTGAATGTCAGAAAATACAGATTACAGTTGGCTTTAACAGCATACTTCAAGACCATCTTTAAGGAAAGCCCCAGCATTTTTTTTTTCGTTAGCTTTTTTTGTTGGTAAAAAAGTGACAATAGCGTTTTCAAGGTTTTGAAGAACTGACAGCTCTGGTCTTCAAGCAATAGAAAAGATACTTAATACTACAAAATTTTGTCGCCAAAGGTTGCTTCAACGCTTCAAGTTGTTCACCCATGCTAAACACTTCAATAAATAATTGGCTTCATTGATTTCTTTTTCTTTTCGCTAAAAGAGAATTAATATCAGGTAATATACAAAAACTGAGATTGCATTAGATACAATAGCATATTCATCTCATTAAATATTCATTAAAGATAAAGAAACTGAAGGAAAATTTTGACTCAAATTTTTTTTTTCAGATGTTTTTATTAGATATAATTAATTTCTATAATTTCTCAACGCAATATTACCTTTAAGAATATGTCTATAAAGATTTTCCAACTCTTTGATTTCTTGTTGAGTCGGAGTTTTAACAGCAGATGCGATCCAAAGTCGCCCTCTATGGGTTGAGTACCATGTCCTAAATTCATGCCTTGAAAAAAAATATTATCAATATCTAAAATAATTAATAAGTTCATTAGTGATTAGGCCTTTTACTTTAAATTATGTTACACTTCCAGTTTAGCAAAAATCACTGTTAAACTTTAAATTTTAGAATCTTACGACTAAACACGGCAAACCTAGCATAAAAGTTACATGATTACCGATGATAGCAACTAGTACGGCTAATTCAAGTTGACGAGAGAATTGGGAGGACACCATTTTGGGACGGTGTCAGCAGGTTCACAATACAAAAGGACAGTGTTCGTTTTACAGCAGATTCGCAATACTGCAAAAAAGCAGGTTCGCAATACTGCAAACGGAATGGTGTCAGTTTTAGAGCAGATCCGCAATACTGCAAAAAAGCAGGTTCGCAATACTGCAAACGGGATGGTGTCAGCTTTAGAGCAGATCCGCAATACTGCAAAAAAGCAGGTTCACAATAATGCAAACCAGACGGTGTCAGTTTTACCACAGATTCGCAATACTGCAAAAAAGCAGGTTCACAATACTGCAAACGGGATGGTGTCAGTTTTACAGCAGATTCGAAATACTTCAAAAAAGCAGGTTCGCAATAATGCAAACGAGATGGTGTCACTTTTACAGCAGATTCACAATACTTCAAAAAAGCAAGTTCGCAATACTGCAAACGGGATGGTGTCAGTTTTACAGCAGATTCGAAATACTTCAAAAAAGCAGGTTCGCAATAATGCGAACAAGATGGTGTCACTTTTACCACAGCAGGTTCACAATACTACAAAAAAGCCTGGAAAAGCAATTAATCAAAATATGAATTTGGGATCTCAGCGGAAATTGTTACCGAGGGTGGGAGAAGAATTTAATGCCGTGGAGAGCAAGTTTTCAGCCCATAGTTTTTAAAAAGCATGCTGGTTGTCCCCCTGGGCTTTCCTTGAGACTGAAGTTATATTTTCCCCCAATCATAGACACAAGCACCAGAAAGTATGTGTGATGAAAGAGAGGACTAGGAGCCAGACCCCAATATTGGGAGCCACACCACTGGGTCTGATGATTCATATTAGCATGTAATAACCTAACAACACCTAACATTTGGGATAAATCGTAGGGATTTTAAAAAACTGTAAGTAATTAAGCATATTGTCAATATTACAATTGCGCTGACAATATATTAGGCTTATGACGTTTATAGGACAATAAAAAAGTAAATTGGAAATGACCCATAGAGATATTTTGTAAGGAGGGAGGGGGGGGGGGGCATAAGTACTGTTGAATGTGTATGAGCTGTTTTCATTGCTGGTTATTTTTATCTTTTTTAGCCATGGTCCATGTGCCTTTAAAGGATTAAATATCTATCTGGCCACCTATATATTATGTGCGCGACATTATATGTAATTACATGAGTTAGTGTAATTGTATAATTGTGTCATAATTTTGTGCGTAAATGTTTTTTTTCCATGACCCAGTGACACTTTTTTTTTGCACTAAATATTTTTTTTTATCTACCTATATTATTTTTACTGTTGCTGTTTTTCTTCCTTTTTTTTCAAAAATAGCACCTTGCCAATCTATAAATTTTACAGTATTCTTTTCCTGAATAAAACCGAATGAAAACACGTGTTACTTTTTTGACATGGGAATTATTTCTAACATGTTTCCGAGTCCACTAAAATTTCAATTCAGATCTTCAAACTACCTCAAATTCTTTTTTTTTTCGCATTAAGAACACAAAGGAGTGATAAGCGTCTGGCCCTAAAAGAGAAGAAACACAATTTGGACACTATCAAGGATCAAGACAAAAGTTAACATCTTTTTACTTTAGATGTATACGAAGAAGGCAAGCTTTTCATCTTTCCGCAATTCTCTATCCTACAGAGATACTCTCTCATAATTCTTATTAAATTATCTCATAATTCTTATAAATTCTTATTAATTATTCATAATTCTTATAAAAATAATTCTATTAATTCTTTTAAAAGCCGAAATAAATTTATGGACTTGAAGTTCACAAACAGCACTCTAATGGAGAAAAACATACCCTTCTACTGGAGTGATAGCCATACTATTGCATACTGACAATGAGTACCATCCAAAATTGTGAAAAAAAATTACACAAGAAGATTATATTTTGTTTAAATTTTGAGCTATTAATAAAAAAACGTAAAAAAAGAAAAACAGTGAAAGACACTTAAATTATATTAAACAATCTAAGGAGGCATTCAGAAGATAGGTATAAAAAATGTAATATATACAATTTGCGAGGACAAGACACAATCATTTTTTCCCCTTACCCTACAGATAAAATTATAATTCTCTCTACCCCCCCCCCCCCCAAAAAAAAACATCTGAAAATTTCAACTTGATCCACTAGCTGTGAACCAAATCTCGTCTCTTCCGATGATGTAATCTCTTAAATATGAACTAGACTCTAATTGTAAAAGTAATTTAGAGGAATATTAGCTTTAACCACCCCTTTAAGATCACGTGATTGGCTAGGTGCCAAATACAGTGATATCTGTAAAAATTATGACAAAAAGTAAAATATGAGCTTTGTGCCGTTATGCATAAAGGTGGTCAGGTCCACTGTTGAAAGAAAATAACTACGAAAGGAAGAAACATTTATCTAATGCGTCTTTATCCTGTTTAAATCCACCTTTATCCTGCTTTTGAGGTGCATTTGCATCATATTTGGTTTAGGTCGCCCCATATTTGTAAAAAAAAATGGAACAGAGCATTTTGCTTAAATAATAAATAAGCACTACGCTTACAAAAATAAAGTTTATTTTTTAAAAAGAAGTTTATTTTAATTTTTTAATTAATTTTTTATTTATTTTTTTTAAGTTTATTTTTTATCTTTAAAAAAAATTTTAGCAAGTTTTGTATCTGATCGAGAGCAGTGTATTCTTCTTCAAAGCAGAGATGAATCCAACTTTGCCAAGATGGTTTTGTGGGTCTATGCAAGAAACAAAATCATGTCCTTTATCCATTCTGATAACTTATGATAGTGTTCTGAGCAATTACTAATATATTTTCAAGATTTTAGATGACCTAACTATTTTGCGGTTGACACAGGTGATTAACCTTACAGTAGAACTTAGTATCGATTCCTTAGTTAAGACATTGAAACACAACCACGATAGAGTAAAGCTTACTTTAAACAGTAACATAAAATTCCCTCATGCCAATTTCCTTCCTTAAACCATTTCAACTAACTTACCAAATTAACTACAATGTTTAATTTATTTTTCTTATTATTTTATCTCCTTGGTGGAAAATAATGTATCCCTAAAACACACAATATTTTTGCTGTCCTTTAACATTTCAAATAAGGGGAGTAGGCATCTTTATATGTGATATATACTGTAATAAGTTTGAATGAAAATTCAGCAAATTTTAAATAAGGGAAGTAGGTATCTTTTTAAATATATACCGTAATAAGATGGTCAAATATGGCTTTGAAGCAAGGGCAGTCCGAAAAGCAGATGAAAATTTACTAGATGTTTTCCAGAGAAACTGCCTACGGATTGTTCTGGGTACCCGGCTGACTGACCGTATTTCAAACAGTAGGTTGTACGAAAAATGTGGTTCAAGCCCGCTTTCTAGGGCTATAATGAAAGAAAGGTTGAGATGGCAAGGCCACGTTCTACGGATGAAGGATGACAGATTACCGAAAATTGTCCTTTTTGGCAACCGTCTGGGGCTACACGGCAAGTAGGCCGTTCTTGTTCAACCAGGACTGAAAAAGCTTTCTCAGAATCACCGCTTCTTCTGGGTGTGCTCCCATTGTATCTGAAAAGATAACTTATTTTATGGGTCACATTCCGAACTGGACATTAATGAGTGAGCTGTTAGTTGGCATTGTGTGCTTTTGTACGCAGTCAAACTGCCAAGTTCCAATTAATAATTTGCTTTAGAAAACTCAAGCAGTTTGTTTCCTATCTCTGTATATCCGGCCAACTTCTTATAAATCCAGCCCTAGTCTGTCCACAATCTTGATCCCATATTCATCAATTTATCTAAATATATAGTCGATTATGAAAATCAACAGAGAATTGAGACTGCAAGACTCCTTGTTTAGATCAAGCTATGAATTTGGAGTATCTTGTAATGCATTATAATATCAATGAAAAGCAGGTCATCCTCGAACAGGTTGGGAGAATGTCATAAGAATCATGGAAACTTCACGAGAGGGTGTAAAGAGGGAGGCTTCGAATAGATCGGGATAGAGGAGGGGCGTGCCTATAATGCCTATAGAGGAGGGGCGTACCAGCCATAATAATGGCTGGATTATAAGCTTTGACGCTTCTAGGCTCAAGCATTTTTGCCGTTACGATAGTTTCGGAGAAATCCCCGGAAATTTGGGGATAGTGGAAGCACCGAACAAAACACAGCTGATGAGCCTAAAGTAATGAAAGAGAGGGAGGGGATACCAAAATCTCAGCTGTCATTCGTGGGAAACATATGACAGCTTGTAAGTGGCCATGAAATTCTTGAGTTGTTTTAAAATCACTTTTCTGTGAATAAGCAGCTTGGCATTGGAGTGCACTTGGCACTTAGACGATAAATCACATCGTTCCAGTTCTGTTAAAAAAAAATCATTCATTATTAATTTATTGTGCCCCTTAGCACTGTTGATCTCTAAGTCCGGGCCTTGTAGGTCTTTTGGTAAATCTGGGCCTGTTGATAATCTCACAAAGCCCAGCAAGTCCTGGGCAATTCTTGGTTTGAAGCCCCGGTAGACTGAAATAATCCCAAAATTAAATCCTCTGTGAAGTTGAAGCCTTCTTCTTTCCCTTTCCCTTTGTTTCATTTTTATCTTAAATGGTGAGTCCTGGCAGATTGATTTTAAATATTTATTTTCTAATCCAAGAATTTTTGTGAATTATATGTGAACAAAAATTCCGCGTCTTCATTCACCTTGTATTGGGAGCAAAGTAGACTTGGTCTATTTCGATGTATATATCTTCTTCTTTGAGGAAAACTGATGAGGGCTTTAAATTTTAATTAAATATATTTTTATTAGTTTTTTTTATTTAATTCAAAATAGGGATGAAACCTTCTAAGTGACAATGAAACAAATATAAAATTTGTATCTGGATATTTCGAACGCATATACCGTGTCCATCATCAGCAGCAAATCTCATTTTTCTGCTGATGATGGACATTATATATGTGTTCAAAATATCCAGTTAAAAAATTTCTCATTTGTTTCACTGACAATTAAAAGGTTTTATCCTTATTTTGAACTGTTACATTTTGAGTTTTGGTCTTCATATTGCCATCCAGGACCCGTTGCCCCACCAAGGCACTGAGTCTCCTCCAGGGCCCCAATGCCACCCCTTCAACTTTTCGATCCCCCAAGGAATTTTTTCCTTTTTTCGACACATTTTCTTTTGACAGAATTTTGTGGGACTTGGAATTTTTTTTGGGACGCCGAGAATTTCAAGAATGATGCGTTACCCGGTACTGCGCAGTTATTCTTGTTGTCTGTGAAGCTATAGAATACGTTCTGTGAAGTACCTCACATCTGCTCTTTTGAGACACAGATACTGTTTTAGCCCATACTCTGATGTATTATTTGAGTTGCTAACACCTTCTTTGACATCATCCCAAAAATAAGCATCCTGGTTTCCAAGAATTTCTTGGTATGTCTCCGAGAATTTCAAGAATGATGCGTTATCTGGTTTTGTGTATTCATTCATTTAGTCAGTGAAACAATACAATACATCCTGTGACATCCCTCACATCTGAGATAACAACTGTCTTCTGAAATAACAACTGAGTCAACAATATTTTTAACTTTTAAGCAGTTTTCCATTGATTTTATGAAGTTTATGAGTTTTATGGGGACTTAGTGTTGTTTTTTTGTTTTGGACTTAGAATATTTGGGGACTTGGAATTATTTTGGAATTACAGAGATTTCTTGTGATGCTTCCGAGAATTTGAAGAATGGTACGCAGGTATTGCGTAATAATTACTGTTGTCAGTGAAACAAAACAATACATCCTGTTACAGCCCTCGCATCTGGTCATTTGATACATGGATACCGTGGCATTCACAGGCTTTATTGTATTGTTTCACTGACAACATGAGTAATTATGCTATACCAGATAACGGATCATTCTTGACATTCTCGGAAAAACGCTAAGAAATTCTTGGAAACCAGGATATATATTCTCGGAATGATGTCAAAAAGGTTTTAGCAACTCTAATAATACGTCCGAGTATGGGCTGCAACAGTATCTGTGTTCCCAAAAAATTAAGTCCCAAAAAATAAAAAGTCCCAAAAAAAAATTCAAGTCCAAAAAAAATATAAATTTCATAAAATCAATGGAAAACTGCTTAGAAGCTACTTATGTCTTTCTCCAAAATTACCCAAAAATTACAAGTAAAAATCAAAATAATTCTAAGTCAATCTCATAAAATCAATGGGAAAAACACATGATTCTTGAATTTCTCAGAAACATGCCAAGAATTTCTCGGTGAAAGTACAAAAAAATAAAATAAAAACAATTCCAAGTCCTCCAAAAAATCATAAATTTAATAAAATCATTGGAAAACTGCTTTGAAGCTAAAAATGTTGTTGACTTCAATTTCAAATTCAAGAATGATGCGCTATCTGGTATTGTGTAGTCATTCATTTTGTCAGTGAAACAATACAATACATCCTGTGACAGCCCTCACATCTGGTCTTCTGAGTCCAATAACTCCAAAAGTCTCAGTCCTAAAGTTCCCCCAAAAATTCTAAATTTTATAAAATGATTGGTAAACTGCTTACAAGCTAAAAATGTTGTTGACTCAGTTGTTATATCAAAAGACCAGATGTGATGGTTATCACAGGATGTCTTGTATTGTTTCACTGACAACATGAATGATTACAGAATACCAGATAACGCGTTATTCTTGAATTCTTGGAAACATGCCACAACATTTTCGGAAAACAGGATTTATATTCTTGGGATGATGCCAAAAAGATGCTAGCAACTCCAATAGCACATTGGAGTATGGGCTGCCACAGGATCCGTGTCTCAAATAACCAGATTTACGGGCTGTCACAGGATGTTTTATTTTGTTTCACTGATAACATGAACAATTACGCAATACCAGATAATGTATCATTTTTGACATTCTCGAAAACATATAAGGTTATTCTTGGTGCCTCTAAATAATTCTAGTCCCTAAAATATTCTAAGTCCAAAAATATTTGAAGTCCATAAATTATATGTTTCGAAATAATTCGAGGTTAGTTCCATAAAAAAAATTGAAGTCTGAAAAAAACACATAAATTTCATAAAATCAATGGAAAACTGTTTACAAGGTAAAAATACTATTGACTCAGTTGTTATCTCAGAACACCAGCTGTAAGGGCTGTCACAGGATGTATTGTGTTGTTTCACTGACAAAATGAGTGATTATGAAATACCAGATAACGCATCATTCTTGAAATTTTCGGAAATATACCAAGAAATTATCGGAAACCAGCATGTATATTCTTGGAATGATGTCAAAAATGTTTTTAGCAACTCCAATAATGCATCGGAGTATGGGCTGCAACAGTATCTGTGTCTCAAGAGACCAGATGTAAGGGCTGTCACAGGATATATTTAAGTACCAAAAAAAATTGAAGTCCAAAAATTACATGTTTCAAAATAATTCGAGGTTCCAAGAAAATTCCACGTCCCAAGAAAATTCTAAGTCCCAAAAAATCTTTCCAAAAACATTGTGTTGAAAAAAAGTTGAAAAATGGTTGGGGGCAGAAAGTGGGGGTGAGACATTGGGGAAAGGAGGGGAACTCGGGACCCTGGTGGGGGGGCATTGGATCCTGGTTGGGAATGTTGGGACCCAAAGTCATGCGCAAGCCCGGTGATGGAAAACCTATGTGATCCGGGCCATTACATTACCATAATGACTCCTGGCCAGTTGTAGTCATAGTCAGATATCTATTATCGGATTGATAACATTATAGTACAATAAGATCTCTACCCATTGTATATTAAAATCCATATCAAAACTTCGTTTATAAGACATCTTGCCACTTCAAACTCACTTCAATTATTGAGTAACGTACTTGGCAGCCGAAACTCAGATAATAATAGTTCCAGAGATTTTCTTATCAACCAGAAATGATTATGTAATACCGGATGCTCGACAGACCCCATCTCTCCAATAGCACATTGGGATAGGGCTCTTGTTGTATCCAAAGGACCTATAAGAGGGGTTAGCAACTCCAACAGTACATCGGGATAGGGCTCTAGTTTGATCTATCTGGGCCATAATATTCCTCTCTCTCCCACTCTCTCTCTCTTTCTTCCTTTATCTCACTCTTCCTCTCTTTTTCCCTCATTTGCTGCCTTTCCTCCCTTTTTGTTTGTCTCTATCACACTCTCTTGTTCCATGTCTGAATCTCATCTCTTATGATTTTTTCCATTTTATTACTTAGCTACCATTCTGGCTTTTCTTTCCTCCCAAATATGGTTCTGAATATAGAGTAGACTTATATTTAAGCTCGATTAATTTGTAGTATCAACCGAGATTTCAAAGTAAAAATAAAACTATTTGAATTAAATCTATTTATCCTTATGTTAAAAATGAATATTGACGAATTTAACTTGTTGTCCTTTTATGTGACTATTTTATGTGACTATTATGCTGCACAATAGTGCTCTTAATGGCTAGATTATAATAATGGCTGGAGTTCAACCAGGACTGAAAAAGCTTTCTCAGAATCACCACTTCTTCTGACTGTGCTCCCATTGTATCTGAAATAGATAGCTTATTTTATGGGTCGCATTCCGAACTGGACACTAATGGGTGAGCTGTTAGTTGGCATTGTGTGCTTTTGTACGCAGTCAAACTGCCAAGTTCCAATTAATAATTTGCTTTAGAAAACTCAAGCAGTTTGTTTCCTATCTCTGTATATCCGGCCAACTTCTTATAAATCCGGCACTAGTCTGTCCACAATCTTGATCCCATATTCATCAATTTATCTAAATATATAGTCGATTATGAAAATCAACAGAGAATTGAGACTGCAAGACTCCTTGTTTAGATCAAGCTATGAATTTGGAGTATCTTGTAATGCATTATAATATCAATGAAAAGCAGGTCATCCTCGAACAGGTTGGGAGAATGTCATAAGAATCATGGAAACTTCTCGAGAGGGTGTAAAGAGGGAGGCTTCGAATAGATCGGGATCCTTCTAATTTTTCGAGACGACCTTCTAATTTTTCAGTTTTCTTAACAATAAACCATATTCTATGTATATTTTTGAATCCTCCGAAACCATGTTTTGGGGTTTACCCTAGCATATGTCTACGAATTGATTAATTATATTCTGATCAAATGCTATTTTGTAGGTCCTGCGATTAAAAATGCACTTACTGAACTTCTGAAGAATCGACTGGACGAAGCTGTGCTTTCAAATCTCTACCGCCTACTTGCTAGAAATCCTCAACGAAAGTTAGATCCAGAAGATGTCGCGTTTTTGCAATCAGAAGGCGAACAACCATCAAAGAAATATCAGGTAAATGATCTCATATTGTTGATCCTTTTTTTTGAACCCTCTCCATGAGCCAGTAGGATGGAACAGTAAGAAGCATAACTTTAACAAGAATTGTAAATTTTTCCATTGGTCGGATGAATCTACCCTTTTCATTGTGTCTACATAAATGGTCAGTTGATTGAAGTGGTTTTGCCAGAATTGCATTATCTATATTGACTGCTCTAGTTTCCTTAGGAGGATTTTTTTAAAGTTTTTTTTTAAAGTTTTTTTTTTTTTAGAAAAAACATTATTAGTTTTTATTCTCACATTTTAATGTAAGTTTATATATATATATATATATATATATTATATATATATATATATATATATATATATATATATATATATATATATATTATATATATATATATATATATATATATATATATTTATATATATATATTATATATATATATATATATATATATATATATATATATATATATATATATATATATATATATATATATATATATATATATATATATATATTTCTTTCTCGTATTGTGCTGAAGACGGCCCTTAGACACAGGGCCGAAATATCCTCTGAACAGATTTACACTGTCTTGAAAAGATTTTCCCTATTGTTTCTACTTTGTGTTTGTTTGTCAAATTCCCTCTGAGCCTGTCCCTGTTTAAGATACTTATAAAAGGAAAGCGTGCTTCCTTAGTTAGCATAATGCTATTATGCTTTACATAGAGCACCAAGACATTACTTATTTTTGTTGCTGATTTTAAAGAGCTTTAAATGCCTTATCAACCCTATATCCAAGGCCATATTCAGGAAGGTAACGCGCTTTAACTCACCACCCTCCACCTTGAGCTTTTGTCCAACTCGTCAAAAAATATTAAAAACAAATTACATAAAATATAGAATAAATATAAACAATATTAAAAGACAAATATATAACAAAATATACAAACATGTAAACGTAACGTGTAAACGTATAACGTGTAAAAAAAGCGTATAATATAAGAGCATCTAGGAGCTGCTATGACCATGCTACAACTTGCTAAATCTTGATAAATGATTAATATTAAGTAAATGAAAACTGGATTTATGTCAAGTTTATTTTTATGGAAAGAAATTAGAATCCTAAGATGTTGCTCTAATTAGTGTGTACACACTTTACATCAAAAACATACTTAAAAAAAAGCTTACGCTAAAACAACACACTAAAAACTGCTAACCGCTATATACCAAAAATGCGTACACACTTTAAGTAACAGTGACAAGAAAAATCGACCCCTTTTGCTCAAAATGTTTTTTTTAAGTGAAAATTTTAAAATGAAGTCGAGAATGTAATTACGGTATTTCCGTCACACAAAGCTGTGTAAATTATTCTTTAATTATGTGTTTTTTGTCTCTTTTTTATGTAAAATTTGGGTTTTTCCGATGGAAACAAAACTGAGCAAGTTTTTATAATATATGCTTATATGCTTGACTTAAAAATTGAAATCAGACCATTTTAATACCGTTATTTTTGTGTGTTTTTTTCTTTGGATTTATTTTCCTTTGAATGGTATCTTTTCAATAGAAACCCCAAAAAATAACCATGTGAAGACTTTTAACACTAGACGCTATTGAAACATACCCATGGTAATAATTTTACTCAAAAATCTCAAAGTGCGTAAGATTTGCGACGATTTCCTGATTCTGTCAGAAATCCATAAAGTATTAGTTTCCATGGGTCTCAAAGTGCTGCTGTCTACTTTTATAAGCGATTTCTGTTTGGTACAGTTTACTCCCGATTACCCGCGGTTCGATTATTCGCAATGCGGATTGACTGCGGCAATGTAAATTAAAAAAAAGTTATAAATACAAAAGTCGAAAAAAAATATAGTACAAAGAAAATGTATTTATTTCATCTTTAAAAGCATATTAATTTTAAAATTATGTTAAGGTACTTTGCTTGTAATAATAAACTATGTATGCAATATTGCGAAATGTATGCTACATTTCGCAAACATTGCGTCTCGCCTGTGTTGCTCAGGGTTGTGACGTGCTATTGGCGGATAAACTCGTTTTGCAGATAATTCAGTCACAAATGAGAAAAAGAGCTATATGAAAAAGGAACAAACGCAAGTGATTCACTATTTTTAGAAAGTTTAATTAGGATTTTGATTTTTTTTTTTTTTTTTTTTTTTTTACACTTTAAAACTGTAAGTAATTCTACGGTTTGTTCTTCTTTTTTCGATTGATTGTCATTCCATTTATTACTTTTTTCCTTTGTTATGTTTTAAATACAGGTTTTAATAAGCGTAATTTTGTTTTTCTTTGTCCCTACAATCTATTTTTCTAATATATGGATTATCCACGAAATTCGATTTTCGCGGCATTCACGCCACTCAATTCCGCGGATGATTGAGTCGACTGTATTTCGATTAACTTTGTGATTTTATCTGATGTGTTTGGGCCTGAGACTGAATAATGGCACCATATGTGCCTGTAAACATCGAAACTTCAACTTCTGCACCTCTAAACTTCTCTACTCTAAATTTCAATTGATTGCTCATTCCTAAGATAGCCCAAGGCAAAAAATTCAGCTTTTAAACTAAAAAAAAAAATACAATTTCCTTGTTAAAGTTGATTAATACGCTCTGCAGAGCTGACGAATCTATATTTCTTGAATATGCTTTTTTTTCATAATAATTCGGTCGTGATTGAAGCCAACTTGGAAATTTTGAGGGGCTGGCAGTTTCTTTATTCTGGCAAAAACAACACAAAACTGGATAATTGATTATACTCAAAAGTAATCTTTAGTCTGATTCGTTGCAAACAACTTGCTTCCCTGGCATCTAAAATTCAGACGTGTTTTTGGAATTTTGTTTTTAAATCAACCTGGAGGCAAAAATTGACCCCCTGACCCTCTTAAAAAAACCAGGTGTGTGTTCCTTCTCCACCCTGCCCCTCCCAATGCCAGCTTTGTGACCTGAGCTTCGTCTCATTTTACGTTATCATTTACTTTTAATAATAGAGATAATGACAATTCTAAGGCACTTAACCATCTAATGGAACTGTATCAGTTTACGCTTCCTTCAGTTGCTCTGTCTTCTGCTGGACCACTTGAATATTATCTTTGCCACCAGTAGACAGCTTTGGCATATGACTTACTCAGTTTTGAGATGGCAGTGCATTTTAAGTGTGTCTTTAAGGAACGTGTCACTATTTTTTCTTTTTTTTTGGAAAACAACTTTCTTTTTGGGGCAACTCATTTTTAAGAATTTGAAGTGCTAATAGCTTTGCTACATTGCGTATCTGTTTTTTACGTCATAGAGTTAGTTTTGAGAGGGCAGTGCATTTTAAGCCTGTCTTTAAGGAACGTGTCGCAATTTTTTCTTCTTTTTTTGGAAAAAAAAATTCTTTTTGCGGCACCTCATTTTTAAGAATTGGAAGTGCAAATAGCTTTGGCATAGTGTACATCTATTTTTTACGTCATAGAGTCAGTTTTGAGATGGCAGTGCATTTTAAGTCTGTCTTTAAGGAACGTGTCACTGTTTTTTTCTTCTCTTTTTGGAAAAAAACATTCTTTTTGGGGCACCTCATTTTTAAGAATTTGAAGTGCGAATATCTTTGCCACATTGCGTATCCGTTTTTTACGTCATAGAGTCAGTTTTGAGATGGTAGTGCATTTTAAGACTATCTTTAAGGAACGTGTCACTATGTGAATAACTTTAGCACAGTGCGTATCTGTTTTTTACGTCGTAGAGTCAGTTTTGAGATGGCAGTGCATTTTAAGACTGTCTTTAAGGAACGCGTCACTATTTTTTTTTCTCCTTTTTTTTTGGAAAAAAGCATCCTTTTTGCGACACCTCATTTTTAATAACTTGAAGTGCGGATAGCTTTGGCGGATTGCGTATCTGTTTTTTAAGTCATAGTTAAGTCTGAATAATATTTCATGGCCCTATTTTATGTATTACTAGCTGTTGGGGTGGCGCTTCACGCCACCTCAACTCCTAGTTGGTGGGGGCGCTTCGCGCCCCCCCCCCCAAGCCCCCCCACGCGCGTAAGTCGTTACGCGCCATATTAGTTACGCGCCATTGTAGCTGTGTCCCTATGTCCGACCTGTGAATATAGATATATACATATATATATATATATATATATATATATATATATATATATATATATATATATATATATATATATATATCATGAAAAGAGAAATCACCAATGCAACAGCACAAACACAAAAAAAAGAGAGACAGAAGGAGAAAAGGAAGACTGTTTTCCTAAATTAGTGATTAATGTAGACCAGCACTTGAATGAGGCCTCAACCCTACTCATCCATACAATCACATAGGTCAAACAGCATAGCCACACACAATCAACCATAAAGAATAATCCATGGGCAGGCAGTCATGTCGTCAATAAGTATAAGTCGTCCTTTACCAAACAATAGAAAAACAATATAGACAAATAATTCAGAGGCAACACCCAACATAAGGGTTCATCAGGAGAATACACTGGCCTATATAGGATTTCTATATATATATATATATATATATATATATATATATATATATATATATATATATATATATATATATATATATATATATATATGTTTTTAACTACGTAAAACTTGCGAATATACAACATTCTTTGCTGTCCCATTGTCTGTGCATATAAATAGATTTCTCAGGTTTACCGACTCTTGAACATGCAACATATAATGGTCCATGGGAAAACAATCCGTATTCAGATCTATACCTCATGATTCTAATGATTGCCCTTGAGCTTTGTTAATGGTTATTGCTAATCGACGATTCCCTGTGTCGCCGTCGTCATTTATATATCCCCCTGTGCCCCCCGGCGTCCCTGTTGTAGTTGTGTCCCTGTGTCCCGGTCGTCATTTATATTCCCTGTGTCCCGGTCGTCATTTTTGTCCCGGTGTCCCAGTCTGTGATTTCTCTTTGAGTGTCCCGGGCGTCATTTATATTCCTTGTGTCCCGGTGTCCCGGTCGTCATTTGTGTCCCGGTGCTTTGTTGATGGTGATTGCTAATCGAACATTCCTTGTGTCCCGGTCGCTTTCTCTTTGAGTGTCCCGGTCGTCATTTATATTCCCTATGTGCCGGTGTCCCGGTCGTCATTTGTGTCCCGATGTCCCGGTCTGTAATTTCGCCAGTCGAAAACATGACGTCAGTCGACACACAAACATGAAGTCACTCGACAGACACACACACGCACAGATAACTTATTTTTATATATATAGATTATTCTAGCCATCCATCTTCATTAGCTTTTTGAAGCACACATGTTTCGATCTCTATCAAATGTTGGATGCGCCTCCTTTTTTTTCGTCTCGTTTTAACAATGGAAATAATGACGATTCTAACGCACTTAATTATCTAATTGAACTGTTTCAGTTTACATTGCCTTCAGTTGCTCTGCCTTTTACTGGACCCCTTGAATATTATCTTATGGAAAGTCTTAGCTCCTACTTCACACCTCCAAAATATGTTGATGCTCAGGGTGACTATCGATTTAAGGTAAGTTTAATTCATTTTCCTTATTGCTTGATTTACAGTCACTTAACTGAATTCAAAATTTTTGGGTTCTTCCCAAAAACAAATCATCAATAATTATAAATCATTTTTTTAGATAGATGGATGAACATATATATTTTTAATTGATTAATATTTCATTTACTGTGAAAAATCAAATACCACTAGCCTATATATCCAAACAAAACCTAGAGAGCTTTTTAGCTCATTCCATTATCCATACTTAACTAATTAAACTAACAAAGTATAAGAAATATGCTCATCGTCAGTTCACATTGACACGACATAATTCATCATCGTCAAAAAAAATAATAATAATAAACAAAATAATAAATTAATAAAACTGCTAGCATAGAGGCCCTTAAAGGCAATTATCTTAAAATGGCTCATAAATTGAAACTGTCGCCTGCTTTCTCAGAATAAGAACAAAAAGTTTGAAATTTTTTATACGGAACATGTTTGGGGGGAGGGGGGCACTAACGAAAATTGTGTTTCTTCATTGGTAGTTCGGGGCAATTCGCCTCTGTAATTAATATAACGTTCAACCTTCTAGGGGAACACGTACTTCTTTGCCAGTTCTTTCTGTATTTAGAAAGAACGTTTTGCCTAAATTTTAAGAAAAATGTAATGACAAATTATAAATGGGCATTAATGATGATTTAAGGTATCTGACACACCTTCAGTGTAGGATGAAGCGTGTTCAATTAAGTTTTTTAATCGCTATTTTTTATATGTTTTGTGTTTAGATAGTATATTCATCCAAAATTTGGAGGTAATTACAAGTAAATGTAGCTCAAAAGTATATTTAATCAGAATGAATCAATGGAATGATGAAATGATATAAGATTGTGGGACTTTTCTACTCCCTTTATTTGTTAATTATTGATGGAATGAAGTATATTGCACAATAGTAACCGAAACTCTAAGAAACGCAATTTTGATACCAATAGATACATCAGAAGAATTGAATTTTTATCTTGATTCTAAATATATAAGTTTTATTAAGTTTAATCCTACCCATCAAAAGTTATGAACCTGAGAAAATCTAACCTTATTTTCAATAAAGGGGGAAACACCCTCTAAAAGTCATTGAATCTTAATGAAAATAACACCATCAGATTCAGCGTATCAGAGAATTCTATTGTAGAGGTTTCAAGCTTCTATCTGTCTGTCTATCTATTTATAAGTGAGTAATAATTGTGTATGTATGTATGTTCTCGAAAACGGCTCCACATTTTTTCTGGAAAATTGGTATCTTGGGATATTCTTGCTGAGAAAATCTGTTAAGAGACAATGTTGGTTTTTGCAAATGACATTATGTACTATGTTAGTGCATCATATAAGCATTTCTTATGACATCATGTATGGCATCATATAAGAGTTTTCTTATATGTTGTCATGCATAGCATAAATAAGATTGTTTAGTTTCCAACGCAACAGTTATTTATATAATATAATTTCTGTTGGAAGGCCCAAAAAACGAAAATTTGCAGTTGTAGTTACTATAAATGACGATTCTATGGAACCAACACCTAAACTATCAAACGTGATAAAATTTAAAATTCGACAACCTGGACCATCAATTGCGACAACACCAATACGGACAGCTAAAGCAAAGCTCATTGCTAATATCAAAATCCAAAAATGTGTCAAAAATGAAAATGAAGAGCAAAGACAGGGGCGGTTAGAAGATATGCGATAACGACAACTAGAGCGTGCTAAAAGTAAGAATGAAGAGCAAAGACAGACGTGGTTAAAATACATACGACACTGACCTAGTAAGTGAGTCAAAAATTGAAAACAAAGAGCAAAGACACACATGATTAGAAGAAAAGCAACGGTGTGTCAAAAATAAAAATGAAAAGTGAAGAAACACGTGTTTAGAGGACACGCAACTGCTAGTATGTGAGCAATTCAAAAATTAAAATGAACAGCAAATACCCAGACGTTTAGAAGAACCGCGGCAGCGTGTCAAAAATGAAAATGAAGAGCACAGACACGCGGTTAGAAGACATGCAACACCGAACAAGTGAGCAAGTCCAAAATGAAAATGAAGAGCAAAGACACACGCGGTTAGAAGACATGCAAAGTATCGGGGAATAGGGCTGGAAGCCTTCTTCACATTTAGGATAACCCTGATTCGATGTTAAAACGAACACAAATTAAATATTAAAAAAGAGTCTTTCACGATGAAAGTAAAGAGCGATCAAAACTGAAAGCGAACGGAAAACATTCCACATATAAAGGGGGCTGACGCCTCCTTAATCCAGCTCCTTACAATAAGTTTTGACTTTTGCCCCCCCCCCCCCAATGCTTTGAGCATGACTCTTCAAACACAAGAGTAAGTGGAATGAGATAAAAATATTTTCCCGATTACATCAAGAATGAAACGGCTTATTAATGTGCATTACTTTAAACGATAAAATTTTCAGTTTAAATATTTGAAAGGCTATCGGTAAATAAAATTTGCAACTCCCGAATTTTTAAGTGCTTTTATTACTTATTTACTACAAAACTTAAGCGCAACAAGGGGGAATTTAAGGACTCCTCTTTATATATAGAGGGGAATTTAAGGACCCCCCCTTACAGATAGAAGAATTTTTGTTGATTTAAGTTTTAATTTCGCTCTTTATTTTCATCTTAGAAAAAGTTTTTTTTTTCATTTAATACCTCTAGAGAGGTTATTGTTAGGCGCTTATTTAAACCTTTACAGAAAAACTAGTTGCTTTTTTAAAGTCCGGTCTTAATTGGTGTTTTGGCTTTTCTTAAGTGGGGCATAATGGTAGTAAAGTACGGTATTTTCGGGCAATAACGTTAATAACGTTATACCATCATCATTAATAATGCTAAACTGGAAAATTGTCCTGTTTTCTTAGATATCTCAATATTGAAGCAGAATCTGTTTACAGGTTGGCGAACATTACAGGTCGAGTGAAGAACATCTGGTCTCTTCTAATCACTTATGTATACTTACAGGGAGATTAATAAAGATGAGGAGGTGTGTCTAGTCGTGTTATACACAAAAGCCCTTAAACATCTCTCTGTGACGTTCAGCGCACCACAAGTTGTAACAAAAAAGAAATAAAAACGAAAGAAACAGATCACTGCTTCCCATATGAAAAAGTGATGTTCCTTATTACTCACGATGGTGGACTCTAATTGAATTTTCCTAAATAGGGTTTTCGGCTATGGCAGCTCCAGTGATGTGGGTTTTCATTTCGATTCGATTTCATATTTAAGGGATTCCAGGCTGTTTTTCAAAATTACCGTATATTTTTGTCACAACAAACTTTTATCATTAAGATTAATCAAAATAATAGTTACCATTCATCAGTCAGGTTCAAATGACGATCCTTACTCAATTGATAGCTTTTGTGTTTTTTTTGTTTTTTTTTCAAATCTTGTTTTAAAACTTTTGGCTACTATATGAAGGAGTTGCTTCTTTTCTTAGGGTTTTGGCGAGTGCTTCAACCATGATTAAGACAAAGCCAGACTCAACAATTTGTGTACAACCTTCCTGGGGTATTGAATCCTTATAACCCTTTTTTTTTTACCGGTTAACATGGATCTTAAGATGTCAAATATTGTATACAGTAATTTATTAGAGTAAAACTGAAATCTATATTTATTTGCAGGACTACTCTCCTGACCCGGTTCCAGAAAGTCATATGCTCATGCATGTAAGAACACCAGAAATGTCCCAGACTTGGATAGGAATTGTTGGCTTTACATTTGTCGATGGATATGGTAATCCACTTTCTAGCCAAGAAAGATTGAACTTGCATGGCTGTAGAATGCCGTCTGATATGGCCGAAATGGAAGAATTTGTGAAAACTGAGCTTCTCTTAGAAAAAGAAGAAGAAAATTACAAGGGTATGTTTTTAGTTGGGCTATTCTGCTTTGTTGAGTCAATTAAATAAAAAAAACAAGTTTTTTTAACTGAAAGTAAGGAGCGACATTAAAAATTAAAACGAACAGAAATTACTTCGTATATGAAAGGGGCTGCTTCCTCATCAACGCCCCGCTCTTTACGCTAAGGTTTGACTCTTTCTTTCAACTCTTCTTTTTAAAACAGTAAAAACTTAAACAGTAAAACAGAAACGTTATCAAAACCTTTAACGAAGAAATGTCAGTTTTTTATTATCCAGTAAGTTCCATTTTCCCTTTGTCGAACTTTAGCAACCCAGAGGATGAGAGGGGGGCTGAAAAGGGGAAGTTCCCCATCGCAAACATAATAAAATTTTTGCACTTTAAGTTTTAATGTCGCTCTTTATTTGCATGTATCAAGTTCCTCCAGATGGAAACACCCGAAATCTTTTTCAACTACTTCGTCATTGCTAAAATATCTAATCAAAATCTCGTTAGAAATTGGAAAAATATTTGCTGAAGTATCCTATCTAAGACTTTATGCTAACTCAGAAATTTCTTGGGCTAAGTAAATGAAATTATCAGGTTTCAAGTTTCAACGTTGCAACTGCCAGGTTCTCAAAATCAGTCTAAATGCCTGGCAGTGAATATAAATCCAATGAAGCAAACTGGTTAATAGTGACTGTTGTACCTGAAAAGGGTCCAGTTAAACAGTTCGTGGTAACGAACTGCAGTAAGGAGTGACCCGGCTCAATAGTAACCGAAACTCTAAAAATGGAATTTTTACGCTGATTCTAAATATATAAGTTTCATGAAGTTTAGTTTTACCCATTAAAAGTCACGAGCCTGAGAAAATTTGCCTTATTTTAGAAGATAGGGGGAAAAACCCCTAAAAGTCAAAGAATTCTAACGAAAATCACACCATCAGATCCAGAGTATCAGAGAACCCTACTGTAGAAGTTTCAAGCTCCTATCTATCAAAATGTGGAATTTTTTATTTTTTGCCAGAAGATATCACGGATGCATGTTTATCTGTTTTTTTTTTTGTTTTTTTTTCCAGGGGTGATCGTATCGACCCAGTGGTCCTAGAATGTCGCGAGGGGGCTCATTTTAACGGAAATTAAAAGTTTTAGTGCCCTTTTTAAATGACCAAAAAATTGGAGGGCACCTAGGCCCCCTCCCACGCTCATTTTTTCTCAAAGCTACTGGATCAAAACTTTGAGATAGCCATTTTGTTCAACATAGTTGGAAAACCTAATAATTATGTCTTTGGGGAGGACTTACTCCCCCACAGTCCTCGGAGGAGGGGCTGCAAGTCACAAACTTTGACCATTGTTTACATATAGTGATGGTTATTGGGACGTGTACAGACGATTTCAGGGGGACTTTTTCACGTTAAAGGGGGTTTAGTGGAGGTGGCTACGTGGGAAGATCGTTCTATGGAGAAAATTTATCATGAGGGAAGAAAATTTCTGTGAAGCTTCTTTTCTTAGGGTTTTGGCGAGTGCTTCAACCATGATTAAGACAAAGCCAGACTCAACAATTTGTGTACAACCTTCCTGGGGTATTGAATCCTTATAACCCTTTTTTTTTTACCGGTTAACATGGATCTTAAGATGTCAAATATTGTATACAGTAATTTATTAGAGTAAAACTGAAATCTATATTTATTTGCAGGACTACTCTCCTGACCCGGTTCCAGAAAGTCATATGCTCATGCATGTAAGAACACCAGAAATGTCCCAGAGTTGGATAGGAATTGTTGGCTTTACATTTGTCGATGGATATGGTAATCCACTTTCTAGCCAAGAAAGATTGAACTTGCATGGCTGTAGAATGCCGTCTGATATGGCCGAAATGGAAGAATTTGTGAAAACTGAGCTTCTCTTAGAAAAAGAAGAAGAAAATTACAAGGGTATGTTTTTAGTTGGGCTATTCTGCTTTGTTGAGTCAATTAAATAAAAAAAAACAAGTTTTTTTAACTGAAAGTAAGGAGCGACATTAAAAATTAAAACGAACAGAAATTACTTCGTATATGATAGGGGCTGCTTCCTCATCAACGCCCCGCTCTTTACGCTAAGGTTTGACTCTTTCTTTCAACTCTTCTTTTTAAAACAGTAAAAACTTAAACAGTAAAACAGAAACGTTATCAAAACCTTTAACGAAGAAATGTCAGTTTTTTATTATCCAGTAAGTTCCATTTTCCCTTTGTCGAACTTTAGCATCCCAGAGGATGAGAGGGGGGCTGAAAAGGGGAAGTTCCCCATCGCAAACATAATAAAATTTTTGCACTTTAAGTTTTAATGTCGCTCTTTATTTGCATGTATCAAGTTCCTCCAGATGGAAACACCCGAAATCTTTTTCAACTACTTCGTCATTGCTAAAATATCTAATCAAAATCTCGTTAGAAATTGGAAAAATATTTGCTGAAGTATCCTATCTAAGACTTTATGCTAACTCAGAAATTTCTTGGGCTAAGTAAATGAAATTATCAGGTTTCAAGTTTCAACGTTGCAACTGCCAGGTTCTCAAAATCAGTCTAAATGCCTGGCAGTGAATATAAATCCAATGAAGCAAACTGGTTAATAGTGACTGTTGTACCTGAAAAGGGTCCAGTTAAACAGTTCGTGGTAACGAACTGCAGTAAGGAGTGACCCGGCTCAATAGTAACCGAAACTCTAAAAATGGAATTTTTACGCTGATTCTAAATATATAAGTTTCATGAAGTTTAGTTTTACCCATTAAAAGTCACGAGCCTGAGAAAATTTGCCTTATTTTAGAAGATAGGGGGAAAAACCCCTAAAAGTCAAAGAATCCTAACGAAAATCACACCATCAGATCCAGAGTATCAGAGAACCCTACTGTAGAAGTTTCAAGCTCCTATCTATCAAAATGTGGAATTTTTTATTTTTTGCCAGAAGATATCACGGATGCATGTTTATCTGTTTTTTTTTTTGTTTTTTTTTCCAGGGGTGATCGTATCGACCCAGTGGTCCTAGAATGTCGCGAGGGGGCTCATTTTAACGGAAATTAAAAGTTTTAGTGCCCTTTTTAAATGACCAAAAAATTGGAGGGCACCTAGGCCCCCTCCCACGCTCATTTTTTCTCAAAGCTACTGGATCAAAACTTTGAGATAGCCATTTTGTTCAACATAGTTGGAAAACCTAATAATTATGTCTTTGGGGAGGACTTACTCCCCCACAGTCCTCGGAGGAGGGGCTGCAAGTCACAAACTTTGACCATTGTTTACATATAGTGATGGTTATTGGGACGTGTACAGACGATTTCAGGGGGACTTTTTCATTTTCACGTTAAAGGGGGTTTGGTGGAGGTGGTTACGTGGGAAGATCGTTCTGTGGAGAATTTATCATGAGGGAAGAAAATTTCTGTGAAGCGGTCGTAGGATTTTCTAACATTATTTGAAAAAAAAGAGAAAATAAATATATAAAAAAAGTTTTTTTCTGGTGGAAGTAGGGAGCAGCATTAGAACCTAAAACGAAAAGAAATTATTACGTATATAAGGGGGTTCGTCTCCTCCACAATATCTCACTCTTTACGCTAAAGTATTTTTGGTAATTTCAACTATTTATTCTACGGCGTTTGTGATTCATGGGTTATTCTTAAAGAATTGGGACCAAGTTGAAGCTTTAGTGTAGAAAGCGAGGTATTGACGAAGGGGAGAACCCCCTCATATACGTAATAAAAATATACAAATATAGAATTTCGTTACATAAGTTAATTCGCAAGTTATGTATATTTATTACTAATAAAAACGTCCGCAAAAAAATAAAAAGTTCTAGTTGCCTTTTTATGCAGCCAAAAATAAAGAGCGAGGCGTTGAGGAGGGGACAATCCATTTCATAGACGGAATAATTTCTGTTCGTTTTAAGCTTTGATGTCGCTCCTTACTTGCAGTTAAAAAACTTGTTTCTTTTTATGAGTTTTTTTATTAGTTTTTTATTGTTTTAAAATGTAGAGTTGTGAGAAACACCTGAGATCTTTTTCAACTGCTTTGTCATTGTTAAATTATCTTATCAAAATCTCCTTGGGAATTAGACGAACATTTGTTGAAGCATTTATCTGAAAGCTTTGTCCCCCTTTGTCTGGTAGGGCCCCAGCCTTTACAGCCATGGACCTATTCCACACTTTGTGAATAATAGTTTCGCAAATGGGTTTATTGTCCAAATAATTATCCAGAAAGGTGTCTTCGTGCCTCCATTGCTACCCTCTTTGATAGTAAACAGAATCTTCCCAGTCTTACATGAATTAAATAAAAAAAACTAGTTTTTTTAACTGAAAGTAAGGAGCGACATTAAAACTTAAAACGAACAGAAATTACTCCGTATATGAAATGGGTTGTCCCCTCCGCAGTCCCTCGCTCTTTACGCTAAAGTTTGACTCTTTGCCACAATTCTACTTTTTAAAACAATTAAAAACTTTAGCGTAAAGAGCGAGGGACTGCGGAGGGGACAACCCATTTCATATACGGAGTAATTTCTGTTCGTTTTAAGTTTTAATGTCGCTCCTTACTTTCAGTTAAAAAAACTAGTTTTTTTTATTTAATTTCTGAACGTTTTTGAATTAATGCATGTTTGATTTTGGCTCTCCGCACATAAATTATTGAAATGAAATTAGTATATTAATTTTTTTTTGGCTAAATGGCTTTCTCTTAGTTTTGATCAGACGATTTTGAGAAATAAGGGGTGGGGAAGGAGGCCTAGCTGCCCTCCAATTCTTCGGTTACTTAAAAAGGCTACTAGAACTTTTAATATTCAACGAACGTTTTTATTAGTAAAAAATATACATAACTTAAGAATTAACTTACGTAACAAACTTTTATATTCTTATATTTTTATTATGTGTACGAGGGGGTTTGTACCCTCGTTAATACCTCGCTCTTTACACTAAATCGTAAGTTTTGTCCCAATTCTTTAAGAATGACCCCTGAATCAAAAAGGCCGTAGAATAAATAGTTGAAATTACTAAAAATATTTTAGCATCAAGAGCGAGGTATCTATCTCCTCCTAAATACCTCGCTCTTTATGCTAAAGTATTTTTAGAACCCCTCATATGCGTAATAATCTCTGTTCGTTTTAAATTTCAATGCTATTCCTTACTTTCATTTGAAAAAACGTTTTCATGTTTATTTTTTCATTGTTTTTTTTTTTATAGTAATGCTAGAAAATCCTGCGCCCTTTTCATTGAATTTTTCTTCCCCCGTGACATATTCCTCAAAGGAAAGATCCTCCCACAAAGGCCTCTCCCATCAACCCCACCCCCCAAACCAAAAAATCCCCATGAAAACGTCTGTGCACTTCCCAATAACCATTACTATATGTAAACACTGGTCAAAGTTTGTAACTTGCAGCCCCTCCCTCAGGGATTGTGGGGGAGTAAGTCATTCCCAAAGACAAAGTTATTATGGTTTTCGACTATGTTGAACAAAATGGCTATCTTAAAATTTTAATCTGTTGACTTTTGGAAAAAAATGAGCATGGGAGGGGGCCTATTTGCCCTCCAATTTTTTGGTCACTTAAAAAGGGCACTAGAACTTTTCATTCTAACGGAAATAGAATGAGCCCTCTCGCGACATCCTAGGACCACTTGGTCGATAAGATGACCCCTGGGAAAAAAACAAAAAAAAAAACAAACAAATAAATAAACACGCACCCGTGATTTGTCTTCTGGCAAAAAATACAAAATTCCACATTTTTTAGATAGGAGCTTGAAATTTTTGCTATAGAGTTCTCTGATATACCGAATGCGATAGTGTGATTTTCGTTAAGATTCTGTGACTTTAAATGGATGTTTCCCCCTTTTTTCCAAAATAGGGCAAATTTTCTCAGGCTCGTAACTTTTGATGACAAAGACTAAATTAATTGAAACTTAATATTTAGAATCAGCGTAAAAATTCGAATCTTTTGATGTATCTTTTAGCATAAAAATTCCGTTTTTTAGAGTTTCGTTTACTATTGAGCCGGGTCGCCCCTTACTACAGTTCCTTACCACGAAGTGTTTGAAAAGAAAATAATTCGGTATTTCGGGGCTTCTGACATTATTACTCCTTTGCGGAAGTTAGGCTCAAAATTGAAAAAGGACTATATTTTTTCTCTGGGCCCCTTCCACCTCTTAGTTCGTTTATTTTCCCGTTGGTTTTCACCTGTTTTCGCTTTATAGTTGTGTTATCTCTTAGCAGTTCTTTCGTTAGTTGAGTTATGGTTGTGGTATTAATGTTTTATCGCTCGTATAGTTGTGTTATTTTCAAATTATACTCCATAATAGAGAGGCTCCGAACACCCAGCATTGTATATTAAGCTCTTAATTTGACATTTTTTTCTAACGTGACCAGATTCGTCCTGCGCCCTTTTCATTGAATTTTTTTCCCCCATGGCATATTTCTCCAAGGAAAGATCCTCCCACATAGCCCCCTCCCTCAACCCTACCCCCAAAACCAAAAAAATCCCCCTGAAAACATCTGTACACTTTCCAATAGCCATTATTATATGTAAACACTGGTTGAAGTTTGTAACTTGCAACCCCTCCCCCAGGGGCTGTGGGGGAGCAAGTCATCCCCAAAAACATAGTTATTATGATTTTCGACTATGCTAAACAAAATGGCTATCTCAAAATTTTGATCCGTTGACTTTGGGAAAAAAATGAGCGTGGGAGGGGGCCTAGATGCCCTCCAATTTTTTTGGTCACTTAAAAAGGGCACTAGAACTTTTCATTTCCGTTAGAATGAGCCCTCTTGCGACATTCTAGGACCACTTGGTCGATACGATGACCCCTGGGGAAAAAAAAAACAAAAAAACAAAAAAACAAATAAACACGCATCCGTGATCTGCCTTCTGGCAGAAAATGCAAAATTCCACATTTTTGTAGATAGGAGCTCGAAACTTCTACAATAGGGTTCTCTGATACGCTGAATCTGATGGTGTGATTTTCGTTAAGATTCTATGACTTTTAGGGGGTGTTTCCCCCTATTTTCTAAAATAACGCAAATTTTCTCAGGCTCGTAACTTTTGATGGGTAAGACTAAACTTGATGAAACTTATATATTTAAAACCAGCATTAAAATGCGATTCTTTTGATATAGCTATTGGTATCAAAATTCCATTTTTTAGAGTTTTGGTTACTATTGAGCCGGGTCGCTCCTTACTACAGTTCGTTACCACGAACTGTTTGATAGTCTAGTTGCTGGCTTGAATGACAAAAAGTGCTTCGGATTTCATAACGTATGAAACAAAAAAAGATAATGATAAATGAAAAATAAAATCCAACATGTGAGAAAAAACAAGGATTTTTTCAGCCAGTAACAAAATATGAAAACGAAAACAAGCAAATAGTTCAACAAGGATCTCCGCAAAGTCGTCTTCAGTTCTCGGAAAAAAAAATCTAACCTTTTGAAGTCAACTCTACAAGAAGAGAAACGATACTAAATAAGTAAATCAAATTTGCTTATATACATGGTCATACAAAACTATACATTTACAGAGGTCTCTGTATCTGCTCAGATGATACACGTCAAGCCCTAAGGTGACGCTTCTTACTTGCGCCAAGTGGCTAAGCTTAACTGCTTTTTTTTTCGAATGTCTGGCCTCATGAGAATTTTTTATAATTTCAGATGCTATAAACAAGGATAGATTGAGCCCTTTCGCAGAAAGGGGGGGGGGGGTATATGCTAGTATAATAAACTAAGAAACACCCATACAATACTTAGCCAATGAATGCACAAAAATTTCTTTTAAGTTCAAGTTTTATTACTTTCAACAAGAAATATGCTGTTTAGTTAAATATGGTAGATTTGAATAGAAGTTGGGTTGGATCAGGAAGATTTTAGTTTAACTGTAGGGAATCATCTACAAAGGTTTGAGATTTAATGAGGAGTTACATTGGCTTGAGTTGAATTAGAAATGAGTTTCATTGACAAATTTTACAAGTGACAAGTCAAATCTGTCACATATTATTCATAAACATATAATCGTTAAGTAAGTTTCATGTTAAATTTCAGTTTTTATGGGAGTTAAATAGTGTTTGGGGAGAAATAGCCAGAAAGAATTTTCGCTAAAATAATATAATAAATATATAATATAAATGTGTCCTCTCCTTTTTAGATTGTATTTACCTCATAAAATAATATACGCTAGGGTTTTATTTATTTTTATGCCGACTGTTCGACTGTTTCTTTGTGTAAGAAAGTATACAAAATAGGATATTAGCAAAGGTGGGAACTACGATCGAGTCATACAATGAAAACAAAAATGGAAAAATTCAGTTTGACAGATTTGACTTGTCCTCCAAGGTTTGAGCTGAACAGTGATTACTTTAATGGGGTTTAGTTGAGGAGGCTAAGTTAAATGGTAAATAGGGTTGAAATGCAACATGGTACAGCTGAATTGGATTTAGTCCAGTAGGGTCTAATTAGAATGGAACAACTTTGTTAATTACAACCTTGTTAAATTGCAACCTTGTTACAAACCTAATTACAACCTTGTTGCAACCTAATTACAACCTTGTTGATTTATGACAGAATTATTTCGAATCCGAAATACATTGAAAATTGGAAGGAAGGAAATCATACCAAAGAAGAAAAAAAAAGATTTATGTGGTATACATTTTTGCGTTCTGATGCATTACGTCTACGGAGACGTTGGCTTTATTTTTTCTTATATATTTACTTTCCCAATGTAACAGCTCTAGCAAGTAATGGTCCCATCCGTACCCTGTACATATTGAGGCAATATAATGCTATTTAAGATACTTTATACATGATACTTTATACTTTGTACTTACTTTATACTTTATGATATTTATTTATACTTATTTATATTTTTTATGATATTACGTATTATATATTCCCGTTCGTACTACTGCTACTAGTACTAATAACTACTGCAGCACCAATCCACCTGAGGTCAACACTGCTATGCCTGCTCCCCCATCCCTATTTATTCCAAGTCCCCTCTTATTGGTATTTTTAGCCACTTATTAGTATAGAGCCGACCCATCTTAGAAGGGTAAGAGGTAAATTTAAACTTTTCAAACCATTTATTGTCCAAGTACTGAGTTTTGAACTTCAGAATTTTTTCATAGAAACTTTTCAACGTTAATATTTTTTTTTCTCTATGGATTTTTTCAAATTTTTTTTTCATTTTTTTTTAATTCATCGTCTCTGATTGCTCATGATGTCATTCTCCGTGAACGTTTATTTGATTGTTTTGTTATTGTGTTAATTATTTTGTCATTCTGTTTTGTATGGTGGGTCGTGGACTTGGGTATTGGATCTTCAACTAGTTTTATTTATGTTGTAAATATTGATAGGGTCACCGAAATCACGAGCTCTGCTTCTCCGTGGTGACCCATTGTATTTTATTTGCTATACGTACTATATTAATAAATTAAATTGAATTGAATTGACAAATGTAGCTTTTAAAATGTGTCCTCTCCTTTTTAGATTGTATTTACCGTTTTTTTTTTAAATAATACATGATTTAAAATTTAATTAAAAATAATTTTATTAAATTAAACTTCTTTAAAGAATCGGTAGTTAATAATTGAATTGCAATTAGTTCTTTCATTGAAAGACCATTTCAAGCCAACTTCGATCAAGTGTGACTGACATCAATGTTAATGTCTTTTGTGGTTTCAACTATACTACACTTTACATCTTCTAGAAAATTAAATATGCTCAATCAGTATTATCATTGGTGCACAATTCAATCCTGTCCAAAACGCCTGGAATTGTTTGATCTAGATCAAAACCCTATTGATATTAACATTGTTTTAACTCTAGATATTAACTTATATAACTCTACATATAACTCTAGATTAGATATTACCTCTATAGATCGAAACGCTATGAAAAGGCTCCCCGTGCAATTTTTGGTGGGTTTTTTTTTTGCTCCCCTATGGTTTAAATAAATCAACAAACAACAACAATTTTGTTGCCATTCCATAGTTAAGGTTCAGCTCTATTCATCCACCGAATTACATTTTTGAATGGTTTTCTAGATTAAAAATACATTGAATATGAATTAAAAAGTGCTGACAAAGGGCAATTTTCTTGTTTTTTAAGCAAGTTTAGATCCTTCTCCAGGGGAAATTTTTTGGTATTTCATGTTATGGCTTGGTGAATAGAAATCTGAGATTATCGAATCCAATGATATAATCGTTCGTTTGGTGCATGTTATAACTGTAGCCTTGTGGCAAAATCGCTTGTTTCAGAGGGAACATATATCTTAAACTATTGGTAGAAGCTTTGGCTAGTTCCAGAGTGCTTATGGGTTTGACTCCCACCAGCAGCGATTTTTTATAGCAGTTTTTCATTGATCTTTTATCTCCAGGCTCTGGTGCTCTAATTGAATTTCGACTCTGGGAAAGGGGAACTAGAAATGAAGATAGACTCGTACAGCTCTTTACTAGCTGTATACAGCATGCCCTTTGGGATCTGTTCATGGAGAACAATATGCTTGTGCACCCTTTATGCAATCAGTCAGAGAACCAATTCCCTGCTGTTGCTGTATCAGAGACAGAAACTCCTGTTCAAGGCAAGTTGAGCTATATACTTTATTTATTTGGTGGTGGTTGTAACCATTTTGTTTTAACTTGGTATAAAACTGAGAAGTAAGTATCGTTGGTCCTTAAACAAAAGCTGCTGTATCAAAAATTCAAGAAAATTTTTATTTAAATTTTTCTCTCTCTCTGTGCTTATAGAATAGAAATATTGTATGATAAATTGATTTAACCCTGTTGTTGCTGCATCAGAGTTAGAAACCCCTGTTCATGGCTGCTTGAAATAACGAAGTTAACTCTTGGCTAAATTTTTTATTATATGTTTTCTTCTTAAAGAGCTGAAATATTGCAAACATAATCTATTTATCTCTCTTGTTGCTAGATTTTTCCTGTTCTTGCTGTAACCATTACTCAAAAACTCCAAAATATTCAATCCATTTGCGGCGGGTACTATTTTTGTAAGCCCAAAGATCGTTTTTTTTAAGTCTAAAAGATTGTTTTCTACAGTTTTTCTGGACTGGCTGGGCTTACAGGACTTCATTCTGAATTTTGCCGAACCAGGGGCAAGAGCATTTGGTTAATAAGGATTAGTAGTGATTTAGGATAATAAGAATTAAGGACGAATGAAGGATAAATAAGAATTTTCTGATTGAAAGCCTGATAATTTTAACATGGCATTAAAGATAGTAATAAATTAAACGCAGTTGATATTTAGGATAAAAGGATAAATATCCTCCAGAGCGATTGATCACGCATAGGGCTTCGACAACTGTCGAGGTTTCAGTTGCCAGGAACAGTTTTACAGGAATGTACTGAAAGTGAAAAATGAAACTAAGGAAACGGTAAATGAGAACCCGCTTCCTTTTTTCTTTTTTTTCTCTTTTTTTTTTACCGTCAAAAACTATGTTTTATAACGGGTAAAGAAACGGTTTTATAAAGTGGTAGCTTGTTCTTTCCTTTTTTTTTTTACTTACCGTACTTACAGGACTACAACATGACTTCGCTGATCCAAGAGCAAGATCTGTCTCGTTTGGTGGCCCGATGACATATGTATCCCATGCAGCTGAGCAAAGTGGTAGCCAAGGTAAAGTACTTCTTTTTAAAACGTTTGAAAATGTTTTGTTTATATATTTAACTTCACCTCTGAAACATTTCTAATTTTCAGAACTTTGTGGATGCACCCCCTCCCTCCACACCTCCTTCCCTTTTCAGTCTATATTTGAATTTCTTTTTTCATTAAACTAGCCGAATAAACAATAGAGACCTATCAGAATTGGGTGTTTGAATTTCTTTTTTCGTGTAATTAGCCGAATAAATATTAGCGACCTACCAGAAATGGTTTCAGCCAGTTAATCAGTTAATTGTCCTAGTCAAAACTCTTGTAAAAAAAATCATAAGAAAACAAAGAGTATTACAAGTTTAATATATTTCAATATTTCCCTTTAAGTAGCATGTTTTCCGGACTTGTTTTGCAATGATTTTTATTTCTTTGAATTGGATGCCGTATATCATATTGGTTGTTCTATTTTCTTCTGTATTAACTGTTATGCTAACCAAAACTAGTGTCATGTCATATTATATACGTTGTTACCAAATTACGGTTATAACTTTAAAATGCTATATTACCCAATTACTTAAAAAAAAGAAGAAGAAACCATTTTATTTCTTTATGGTTAGTAAACAATTTGCAAAAATGGTTGTAAGGGTGATTGCCGCTTGTATTTTTCCAAGGACTGCTTGTATGGTCTGGTATATTTCACTCCAGGCAATAATTATGAGCCCCCTTTCATTTCTCAAAGATCCTTTTTGTCCTCTGCAAGATTGTGGCTAGGCGTACTTATGGAAAAGAACATTTTTTTCTGTTTTTAGATGGCAGAAAAAGAGGGGTGTTCAATTTCACTCAAAATTTCTTTTCTTTCATTTAGATTATATAGAAGTTAATCTAAAAAATATTGTTACTACTAACGACTCACTGTAGCATCATGCCTATTAAGGCAACACCGCTCTGCTCGCTCCTCTTACACTCCAACCTAAGAAGCTTCCATATTTATCATGAACCTTACTTGCCTGTTACCCCATCCTTCTTACCTATTATTAAATAAAAAAAAACAAGTTTTTTCAACTGAAAGTAAGGAGTGACATCAAAACTTAAAACGCACAGAAATTACTTCGTATATGAAAGAGGCTGCTTCCTCATCAACGCCCCGCTCTTTACGCTAAAGTTTGACTCTTTCTCTCAATTCTTCTTTCTAAAACAGTAAAAATCTTTAGCGTAAAGAGCGGGGCGTTGATGAGGAAGCAGCCTCTTTCATATACGAAGTAATTTCTGTGCGTTTTAAGTTTTGAAGTCACTCCTTACTTTCAGTTGAAAAAACTTGTTTTTTTTTTATTTAATATCTGAACGTTTTTGAATCAATGCATGTTTTGATTTTGGCTCTCCGCAGACGAATAATCAAAACGAAATTTGCATATTTTTTTTTTTGGCTCAATGGCTTTCTCATAATTTTGATCGAATGATTTTGAGAAAAAAAGAGCGGGGGACGAAGCCTAGTTGCCCAAAGATTTTTTGGTTAATTAAAAAGGCAACTAGAACTTTTAATTTTTTACGAATCTTTTTATTGGTAAAAGATTTACGTAACTTATAAATTAGCTTACGTAAAGAACTTTTGTATTCTCATGTTTTTATTACATATATGAGGGGATTCGCCCCATCGTCAGTACCTCGCTCTTTACACTAAAGCTTAAATTTTATCCCAATTCATTAAGAATGACCCCCTGAATCACAAAAGCCGTAGAATAAGTAGTTGAAATTACCGAAAATACTTTAGCGTAAAGAGCGAGGTATTAGAAGGAGGTGAGCCCCTCATATGGGTAATAATTTCTGTTTGTTTTAAGTTTTATTGCTGTTCCTTACTTCCAGCTGAAAAAGCTTTTTCACTTTTATTTTTTAATTGTTTTTTTTTAAATAATGCTAGTAAATCCTGCTCTCCCTTCATGGAAATTTTCTTCTCCCATTACAAATTCTCGAAGGAAAGTTCCCCCAGCATATCCCCCTCTTCTCAACCCCTCCCCCAAACAAAAAAAATCCTCCTGAAAACGCCTGTATACTTCCCAATAACCATTACTATATGTAAGCACAGGTCAAAGTTTGTAACTTGTTGCCCCTCCCACGGGGACTGTGGGGGAGTAAGTCGTCCCCAAAGACATAGTTATAAGGTTTTTCGACTACGCTGAATAAAATGGCTATCTCAGAATTTTGATCCGTTGACTTTGGGAAAATAATTAGCGTGGGAGGGGGCCTAGGTGCCCTCCAATTTTTTTGGTCACTTAAAAAGGTCACTAGAACTTTTCATTTCCGTTAAAATGAGCCCATTTGCAACATTCTAGGACCACTGGGTCGATACGATCACCCCCGGAAAAAAAAAAAAAAAAAAAAAAAAAAAACAAATAAACACGCATCCGTGATTTGCCTTCTGGCAAAAAATGCAAAATTCCACATTTTTGTAGATAGGAGCTCGAAACTTCTACAGTAGGGTTCTCTGATACGCTCAATCTGATGGTGTGATTTTCGTTTAGATTCTATGACTTTTAGGGGGCGTTTCCCCCTATTTTCTAAAATAACGCAAATTTTCTCAGGCTCGTAACTTTTGATGGGTAAGACTAAACTTGATGAAACTTATATATTTAAAACCAGCATTAAAATGCGATTCTTTTGATGTAGCTATTGGTATCAAAATTCCATTTTTAGAGTTTTGGTTACTATTGAGCCGGGTCGCTCCTTACTACAGTTCGTTACCACGAACTGTTTGATATGACCATTTTTCAAATTTCTCTGGGCGGTGATTTTTTGAAACCCCTAACAAGTCTAGTTAAAAAAAAATTAAAATTACTCAGTCAAATATAATAAAATAGTTATTTTTTAACGTTATAACGTTAAATTTCGGAACTTATATATTTTTTGAATCGTTGAAATTGTTTTGACCTCTAGAAAAGCAACTTTTGCCGCTAGTGTAGGCTTAGGGTTAATAACTTCTTATCAAGTCGACACATAACGCTTATGCCAACATGGAACCGGAAATCTAAGAATCCGTAGGACCTCTAATTGAAGGGAGGCAATTGCCCCTCTTGGCAGCACTTTGCAGTACTTGGCAGTACCTGTGCAATACTTGACCCCTCTAATACTGGCTTTTCTGCTTTTTCTGATGCTTCAACAAGAGTTGACGTCCTGTGCAAGCAATCGCAATTCTTTTACCTCTGACTCATTCTATATTTATGCCTACAAATACTATACTACAATGGAGGGTTAACCTATAAAAAAAAAACATTTTTTTTTTTAATGTTTGATTAGGAAGGGGCATTCTGCACAAAAAAGAACCCAAAAACAAATAAGATGCAGAAGAATTATCCATTAATCAAGGTCCTATCCGATACTGTGTTGTTTACTAAGATAAGTTCCTCGTGGGGTTTCACTCCCCAATGTTAAACAGCAGTGTTGTTTGAAATCTCGGTTCTTGTCAAACTCATGCCATTGCGAGGCCACGCAAGTACCATTCTCTTTCCAGACAGTGGGAAGTGGACAGGAAAATTTCCAGTATTTCCAGGTAGTGGACAGAAAAGTGGACATTTGAGACAGAAAAGAGAATCCAGGCCATCTCACAACACTAGAACAGCTCCAATCTTTTATATTCAAACAATCCTCGTCAAAAAATTTTCTTGGGAGCGCTTATACAATTCTCGATATTTTATATAGTGTAAGATTACCACCTTATATAGTTGCTTTCATCTAACGAAAGAATGTAGAGAAACATTAGAAATATCAGTCTTAACAATAATTATGGGCCCCTCCCATCGTTAAATCACCCTGTGTTATCCTTTGTAAGATTGTGGCTTGGCTCAATTATTGTTAGGACCACTCTTTTATTTATTTTTTTAGTAGAGAGAAAAAAAGGAGTGTTAAATTTGCCGTACAATATCTTCAGTTTTTTTTTATAAAATAAGGTACTTATGACTTTTTTTTACACCAAACAGTTATATTAGAACATTTCTTTATGTATTTATAATATGTGAGGATAAGTAAGCTTATTCCCGAATTAAATTCCTTCACTGATTCAAATATTGAATTCCTCTAATTAATTAACAGAAATAAACCTAAAAAAAAATATATAAACTGGACCTGATAATTAGTGCTATATTTCGTTTGTACAAACCTGATTCCCGTGCATCTTAAGCGACCCTCTCCTCATTGGCTGCAAGCCAAAAATATTAGTGAACAAAAGAGTCGGAATGCATTGATTCCATATATTGAAGAAGATGTGTGAACAACAAGTAACACCAACTACAAATAACAATATTCCCGAAAAAAGAAAAAGAAAAGCAGCACAAAATAAGATTAATTTCAACATTCAAAATTTCTGATTTTAAGCTTAAATTATCGATGAATTATTTTTTTTTGTCTTTTTTATGTGATGTATTATCCTTATTATCTTCATCTTGAAATATATCCCCTTCTTTTTCTTCACTGTCTATTCTTTTCTCTGCACTGTCTCTTCTTTTCTAGCAAATGTAGTAAAATCAAGACATACTAGCGGACTCACTGATGTAACCACAGTCGTAGCCCAGTCTCAGGTTTGGCTGATTATTTATATTTTTTTTTATTATTAAATCTGAAGCAAGTATTATTCGCATAATGAAACAAAATCAGTGACCTTATCTATACTATAAAGCATTTTGCTTGTCTGTTCATTTTTTATGTGTTAATAAGGTGAATGGATCGCCTGGGCTGAAATTTGGCCCGTGTAACCCTTGCAAAAGAATATTAAAATGGCGCTGGTGGGTTTATTTGCGAGAAGGGTTTTGAAAAATATTATTATTTACTTGGTAATTATTACCTAGTAGTGATCACGTCTTTATTACAATGAGAAAAGTCTTTGTTTTGATTTTAAATGGAAATGCGCTTTGGAATTTCCAAACTTTGCGAAATGTTTCCAAAACATTTCCAGAATGGCGGAATTTCCAACATGTTTGGAATTTCCAAACATTTTGCGGCTGGAAATACGGGACATGGCAGGAAAAGGTATCGAGAGGGCTGAAGAGATTTTTTGGAGAAGGGGGGGGGATTGATGGCCATAAAGTCATGTCAGAAAGCAGGAATAAATTAGGAGTATGATAAAATTCATTACCGAATCTCATACGACTTCCCAGATAATTATTCGATGAAGGGCCTTTTGGCCCTGCAGCACTGAGCCACCTAAGGCAACACAGCTCCACACGGTCCTCTTCCACCCCAAGTTTAGAAGCTACATTATTTGTCATGAGCCCTACTAACTGCCTTTCTACTCCGTCCTTCTCATCTGTTTAAATAAATTTTATGCTACCATATATAATATAAAACGTGCTATAATTCTGTCCATATATATTTATGTGTATTTTTGAAAAACTACCTACATAGGTCACCATTTTGGGAAAAATTTGTTACAAAAATAAACCAATAAATGAAAGTGGACTTTCTAACGTGGAGGTTTAATTCCACTTGCTCTAGGTCTATTTGAAAATAAAATATTAAATTTAATATTCGAGTTTAAATGTTGAATTTAAATTTAAGTCTCATTTTTAAAGACATGAGGGCTTCGAATTTGCTGTTATTTCTGTGACCTCTGTGACTTATATTCTCATCCAAAAATTATTTATGAATTTATCTCTAATTGTCTGTTTACAATCTTCTTGCAATAATAATTTAATTATCATTCTTTCTAGGTTCAATTTCTTTAATCTTTGACCTCTTCTTACAAATATTAAGGCATCAAAGAGAGTGTTAATGGAAAAAAATAGAATTATTTAAGTGGGAGCTTGTACAGCCATGTATGCCGTAAAAAAGTTAAGTAAAATCAGGAATTTCATTTTTAACGGAAGGAGCCTTCATTTTCAGTTATGCAGCTTTTGGTAGTAGCAGGTGCCACATTAGGAAAAAAATAAGTATGGAAAAAATCGACAAACCAATCCAAAATATATGGTATCAAATAGCATAAGAAGGTAAAACTTTTTTTGAAGGTTTATTTGTCTTTGGTAGTCAAGAGATCCTTAATGTTTGAATTATCACAGAAAAAAGGTGTTTTCAAATTTTACTGATTAATTTTACCTATTTATTTTCATGGTTCAACACGTCAACACTTGACGAAAAAGGGATACTACCCTAAAAACTTCATAAGTGCGAAACAACCAAAAGTAAAATCAAAGGAAATTGTTATTTTCTGGTATGAATAGGCCTATGGTAGATCCAAGAGGTCGATTTTTTTAATTTTACTTTCACATACTTGATGCTTTAAGTAATGACTTATTTAGGGCTTTTAAATAACCTTTTTTTAGATTAGAAAAAACCTAACTCCTCTCCATTCTAAACTTGGAATGACCTCTCTTTCAAATTTCTGTCCTTATTACTTTTTGTCAACTTCAGGGTAATGAGTGTTTCTAATTGAAACTTCGAAATTGAAGTATTCAAACATCTTGATAAAAAAAAGAAAAAAATTAAGAAACCCAGGATACATTACACTAATGAAAAATACCCAATCTATATCTAGAGCCCCCTCTAGAATTTGTCGGTGTTTGTTTCTGTTTCTCTTGCGTAGATGTTATTCTTAAACACATTTTGAAAATATCGAAAGTGACACTCGAGCGTATTTTGTATTATCATTGTGGTGTTCTTTATTTTAGACACAAGTTGAGGTATTATCTATTTAAGCATACCTTGTGTTAAATTAATCAAATATAATGGACATAGGTACGATTCCGTGTTTTCTCACATTCAGTACCAGATCTGAAGCAAAAGACACCTAGGCGCCTTTTCAAGACATCATCGGCTGAGAGCTCCTCAAAGAGTGCAGCTAATCTGCTGAGAAATAAGGTTTATTAGTGTTACTTATTTTGCACGGGCTCTGCTTTCTCTTCACTTCCTGCTCTTGCTAAAATATGCCGGTAAATGTTTACTTTCGTTTCAGGTGTTCTAAAGTGCGTATTACAGCATATAGCAAGATTCTGACGATCGCATATTGTTTCTTGTCATTACTAGAGAAGCATTTCCATTTCTGGTTGACCCTCCTCCTCCATGGGAAAACTAAAAATGGGTGGGCTTGCTTACAGGTAATATTACCTATAGAGCAACGCGTATTAGTCCATCAGCGAGTTTTTTTTTTTTTTTTTTTTTTTTTTTTTTTTTTTTTTTTTTTTTTTTTTTTTTTTTTTTTTTTTTGGTTTGATTACTCTTTGTTGAATAAATATAGTATACAGACCTCTCCCCTCTGCCCTCGGGGCTCATGGAATAATACGCTTCGCTCCATAGGTAATGTTATCTGTAAGCAAGCCCACTTTACGCATTTTTAGTCTCGGTGGAGGGGAATTTTAGAAAGCTAAAAAAAATTGATGTGCTTCTCTAATAATGACAAAGAGACAATATACGATCAAAATCTTGCCATATGCAGTCATACGCACTTTAGAGCACTTGGAACGAAAGTAAACTTTTACAAAATATGCATTTGTTTGCTCGAGGTATATGTGCAGCTCACTTTTAATTTATTTTTATGTTTTTGTTATTTTTGTTCCATCCTGGATGTAAGTGGCTCTACTGGCTTCTACAATCACCATACGACACTTTGGAGGTTTGGTTGTGTCTCCACTTTTAAATTCAGAACAAATAATTAGACGTTTTTTATGTTACTGCAGTCATATACGCATGATATGATCCTAAGGCAAAATATATTATACCTACAACACTCAAGCCTTTAAGCAAAACCTGGTTTTTATAAGGTATGAAGTTCAAATTTGCGATCTGGATGTTAAAATGAAAATTTGCAATTTGCCAAAGACTGAAAAAGAGGCAATTAGACTTTTCACGGTAACAGCGTTGCCCAAAACAAAACAGTGCATCAATGAGCCCTACATCACTTTATACTTTTTCGATAAAATGCCTCGTTGGAAGTGTACAAGTAAGGAATGTCTGAAACAAGCCGTTTGCGTGGCAATAAGTGGTTTGTTCGCGATAGAATGTATTCTATAAGCTTCTTCCGTAGTTTCCATATTTCTTTTAGTATTATATTTTCATAATATTTTTTGATATTTTATTAGAATTGAGCGTCAGAGAAACCGGTTCTACTTAAATGAAGCATTTGAGCGTTGGTGGTACAATACTTAAGTACCTTTTCCTCCTTTAGTTATCTCCTATTATTTCTTAATTTTCCATGATAATAATTATTATTATAATTATAATTAACGGAATTGTAATTATTATTCCTCACGGAAATAATGAATTCCTATGATATGCCCATACTGCTAAGCATTATCTTCTTACATATTTCTTTTCTTTGTTTTTTTTTGTGGGTGTGGGGGGGGGGGTCTTTCACATACTTTAGTGTGGTTTTCACTTGATTTACTAGCTTTGTTAAGCTAAAAAAAAAGTCACAAATAATGATACAAATATGTATTTAAATTACCTATCAAATTGTCAATTTTCGCGTACAATTAAGATTGGGGAAATACCGCGTTTTACTTGTATTAAATAAAAAATTCAATTTTTTTCTAGTGAAAGTAAGAACCAACATTAAAACTTAAAACGAACAGAAATTATTACGTCTATGAAGGGTGTTACCCCCTCCTCAACATCTCGCTCTTTACGCTAAAGTTTGTTAGTACTGTTAAAAAAGCGTTATATTGTTCTAATTAAACGGTCCTTGTGTTTCAGGAGTCATTATTACAGAATTGGTACAAAATTCAAACTTTAGCGTAAAGAGCAAGGTGTTGAGAAGGGGTCAACACCCTTCATTTGCGTAATAATTTCTGTTTATTTTAAGTTTTAATGTTGCTGTTACTCCTTACTTTCAGTTGAAAAAACCTAGTGTTTTTTTTTAAATTTCTGATCGTTTTTAAATAATGCTAGGAAAACTGGCCCTACCTCCGCGGAGGAATCCCCTCCCACACGGAAATATCCTCTAGACAATTCAATCCCGGTGGAAATTTACCCCGGACAATTACTCTTAACAACTCCAAGCGTAATAATTGAGACGGAAAAGAGAAAGCAAGACATTTAAAAAGAATTTTGTTTAAGAATTCTGGCAAATTCCTGCAGTGTATAATTTCCCCTGACAAGTTCACTCCCTGGAAACTTGCAGGCTAGAGTTTGTCCCCCCTCACGCAAAAATATATGCAACATCCCAATAAAAAATACCGTGTGTAAAAAATGGGCAAATTTTATAACTGAAAGTTCTTTCCCCTGGGGCTGTGGGGGGTCATTTTATACCCAAAGGCATAGTTATTGGGCCTTTCAACTGATGCACAAAATAACTTTATCAAATTTGATCCCACGATTGTGGGAAAAAAGGAGCGGAAGAGGGGACCTTGTTGCCCTCCAATCCTTTTTGGTCACTTAGGAAGGGCACTATAACTTTCAGTTTCCGTTCAAATAAGCCCTATCGTGATATTATTTTACCACTGGGTCGGTGCGATCACCCCTGAGAAAAAAAAAAAAAAGAAATAAACGCGCATCCGGGATCTTTCTTATGGCAAAAAATACAAAAAATTCCATATTTTTGCAGATAGGAGCTAGAAACCTCTACAGTAGGGTTTTCTAATACACTGAATCTAATGGTGTGATTTTCATTAAGATTATATGAGTTCTAGGTGGCGTTTCTCGCTTTTTTTGAAAATCGGGCTAATTTCCTCAGGCTCGTAACTAAACTGAATGCAATATATATTTGAAATCAGCATTATATTATGATTCCTCTGATATATCTATCAATCAAAATCCGTTTTTTAGATTTTTGGTTTCTATTTGGGCGGGTCGCTCCTTACTTACAGTCCGGTACCACGAACTGTTTGGCTTAGAATAATTCTTGTAACACTAGTCTCTTTTGCAATCAAGCAGAATTGTGTAGTTTTTTTGTACAAAGTAATTGGAAATTGTATCTGTATTATCATTGAGGTGTCGTAGGAGGGGCTAACTTTGAACAAAATTAGTAACGAACGATCAGTGCTCTCTTTTCAATGTCAGAGGAAGTGCTGGACTGCACTAAGTTACTGGTCGATGCCATCTGAATTATTTGGTAATTCTTGCAGTCAGACGATATATTCTCCTGCAATTCCAGCCTCCCGACTCGCTCACGGCATGAAATTTGTGCTCAATCACCACGTTGGTCATATAATGGTGGCTTAGTTTGACTTTTCTTTGCCTTTTGATTTGTAGAAATCATATTTTATTTCTCCCAATAAAAAAGTACCTCCTTCAACTCCTGTTCAATGTTATCTGTCAAAGTCATTTGCTGCTCAAAGAAAAACAGCCCTAGTGGTAACTTGGAACACCATTTTAGGATTAGTATAGGATCATTGGTGCAGGAACACCATAAAATCACAATATGAAAGTCAGGAATCGGGTACAGTTGCCATTCATCTTGGATGACATAATCCCCCATCGGCAAAAGTAATTCCTAGTATATGTTACATTAAAGAATAATACCACAAAATAACCCTGATTTTCACAATTTTTTAGTTTGAAATTACTTCTTTCTACAGCATCTAAAAAACTGGGAAACTCACTTTTTTCGTTCGTTTTCTTTTTTTCTTTCTTCTCAATAATGCATAAAGCATTAGCCCATAAATCTCATTTTTTTTTATCTTTGTCTGATTATTTCTTACATTTTCTATAGTATTTGTTGTTAGAAATTACCAGCCTTTTCGAAATTTATCCTCCCCCTCTCCCTTTCTGGAACCCTCAGGCCCCTTCGAGCCCTGTGACATTTATGTATTACTAAGTATTGCCTTCTTGCATAGTTTTGTTCTATTTTCTTTACTCCAACTTTTTTCGGGGGGGGGGGGACTTTAAATTACTTAATCATTGTGAAATAATTCAAATTTTTTAATTAGTTATTGAAGTTAGTATGTATAATGCACACGTCCTACCTTCTTTTCATGTGCCGCTTTTGCTAAAATGTGCCTTTGCGTGGTGAGGATATGTAAAGAAAGGAGGTGTTTGTTCACTCAAGTTTTTCTTCGTTTATTTCTTCTGAATGCTGCACTAAATATAAACACTTAAAAATTGTAATTTCTTTTGTAAACATATTAATGTAGGCTTCCGTGGCTTATACATGTAAGTTGGAAGCCTAAATCAATGACAGTTTCTGAATAGAAGACCTTCGTCTACTTCAATCTTCGTCTACGATATTTTGAAGAATTTATGGTTAATTAATTCCTCCTTTTATTGCTAGTAATAAAATTGGAAGTATTTTGCACGCAGGCTACTTTCTCTTCACTTGCTTCTCTGATCTTATTGGTCCATGGCTTTACCTCCTTATGTATGCTTTCTCCTCGTAAACCTTATGTATGTAACTATAATTTTCTTTATATAGTTTATAACTATCCATAGCGCCCTGCCAATCGCTAATCTAAAAACAATTGCGTGATACTGTAAAATGAGTAATGATTTCTCCTTACTACTTTTACATTCAGTCAGTCATTTTTTTTTATCCTCACAGGAAAGCATACATTTTCGCTTTTTTACTCCTGAAGCCTAAGGACAGGCGAGTTTATCTCATCGATATGGTGTGTAGTATGGTAAGCATATCCTCCTTTGTCTCTCGGCTGGGGGAGTAAGGTGAACTTTCCAATTTTTTTATGGGGGGGGGGGTTATGTTTGGGGAGAGGAGCAAGCTTTCTTCTCCAGTCCTTACAAAAGAGTATATGACTTCTTTCTCTTCTTTTCTTCTTTTTTATGTTAGTTTTCTGACAGGTTCTTTGCCTTGTTATTTATTAACTACGTTCATGTACATTATTGAACCAGTTATTACTGGTTTGCTCCTCTTTTCAGCACCTGCATATCTCTATACCTTCAAGGTCATACCTTTAACACGTTCACTACCTTCTTTTCATTGATCATTATGTTTTCCAATGTTTATTTCATATAAGCAATTAAGCTATTCCGTTTTCTCTATAGGGACTATTCTTTTCATTTTTTTTTTCTTGCTCTCCTCTACTTGCTTCAATGGAAATGCACGTGAGTAGAATAGGAACGTGCGTACATAGGCTTAGCTATTTCTATCAAATATGTTTAAGCTTTGACTACAAGCTTACGGAAATGGTTAATATTTCTTTTTTGCTTTTTTTTTTTTTTATTAAACCGTCCAGGGGTAAACTTGAAGAAGTCTGTAAAATTAGATACTAACATTTTTCTATTTAAAATTCCATTTGAAACTCCTGTTCAAATTTTTTTTTTCAATTTTTTTTCCTGTTTGAATTTCTAGCAGTGGAAATTTAATCAGGAGTGAACGTTAAAAACAAAGCTATGCATTAAAAGGAATTGATTTCAGTTTGTTTATAAATAGGTTCAATTAAAGATAAGAAATTTATTATAGGTTTTGACCGTTCAGAAGCCAATTTGAACGAGTCCTTAAAATTGAAAATATGACAAATCTCAGTTTAAATAAATATTTTGTGCAAATTTATGTTCAATTTCTTTAGGATTTCTGTTTAAATCTCAAGTGGAGGATATTTAAACAGGAGTGATAATTAAAGAAAATATAAATTCAGTTAAAGAAAAGAGATACTTATTGTTTGCTTTGATTGTAATGAACGAACAGTTGAAAAATTTATATGGGTTTTCATAGGACATGACAATGCTCTTAAATGTGTTCACTGTGAATTTGGTCAAATAGGCCCCCTCCTAAGTATTATTTAACGTTGAATGGCGAAAAAGCTCATTTTCAATGTATATATCTGAAGTATTCTGTTTAGGCAAAAGAATATGTAATCTTCAAACAAGGTTAAACGTTTGATGGTTATGTTATGACTATTGATTGCTTGAATGAGTGGTAGGTGTGGTCTCAACTTGAACTTTTACATACGAGATTCGGTAATATAAAGTATGGCTTGGAATTAAGTAAGAAGGGAGAAAGTTTGTTTAAGAGATTTACTAGGCAAAAAAATTACTTTCCAAAATGCTTTTATCTTTAGATACCTCTTACAAGTTTTATTTTTCTTGCTAAACGAAAATTTAATAATGTTTAACCCTGAAAACTAGACAGCATTTACAAATATTCTTTTTGCTGTCACGGCTATAGAAAATTTTAAACTTTTATCCCTTCTCCTCACCATCTTTGAGGTAAGATCTTGGCTATGCCGCGAAATCTTGGTTTATTTCAGCTATTAAAATGCGCACAAGAAAAATCACAATAACTCTTTTTTTACTCTTAGGTTTTATCATACTGTTCTTTATAGGTTGAAAAACTTCAGTTGATAGGTTTTGGCTCACGTTCATTGCCATTTGCGATGATAAATGACAAACGGACAAATGACATTATGATGTCTTTCAGGCATTAAAATGCTCACAAGTATGCTCAAATTGTAATAAGCATTATACAAAGACATTATGATGACAAACGAAAAATTACAAATTGTAATGATAATGGTGAAGTCATCATAGTGTCTTTTAGGTAGAAAAGTGCTCAGAAGAAAAACTACAAAATTTATACTTTTTTTTTTTACATACATCATAACGTCTTTCAGGTATCATGAGAAAAACTTCAATAAAACATTTTAATTATTAAGTTGCATTAGATTGTCCTTTTTAAATTGAAATATGTCTGTAAAAACGTTTATATCACTTCAATTGTCGTGACGCCTGATGGCAAATACATCATTATGATGAATAAGTGTATGAATAACTGAAATGACAACTATTTGTATTGATGATAGATACATCATAATGCCTTTTAGGTATCATAAGAAAAACGCCAATAACAATTTTAATTATTAAGTTGTATTATGTTATCGTTTTCAAATCGAAATATTTTTGTAGACACGTTTTGGCTCACGTCCATTGTCCCCAGCTTCTTTTGAGAATGATCCGAATAGTTGTCTTTCAATCATCAGTGCATCAAACGAGCCACCGTTAGCTGCTTATGAATTGGGTGAGAAAGGAATTTTAGATGTTGCTTATGGGACAAATATGAAAAACTGGCTTGATATTGCGATCAAATACGATATTCCAAGCGTGAAGAGTCAAATGTTTGACATTTCTTCTGAGTATGTAGCTTATCTTGTTATTATTGGTATTACCAAAATGCAATGTAAGTGTAAAGAGCTGTTAAAAAAAATCAAGTAAAGAGTAGAGGTAAAGTATTTAAACATATAATTTAACGCTAAAAATATGCAACACACTAAACCCTAAAGTCTTTCTCGTAAAATCTTGAGTTGGCTAAACTCGTCTTGAACATGTACACATTCATGGATATACTGTAGCTCCAGGCAATTTATTCCAAGGACCATAACCCCTTGTGAAGAAACCGGGTATATAATTTCGTCTTCGTACCTTAGGCTAAAATTAGATCTACGTTGTATGGGCAACGGGAATGTTGCGGCAACGTTTGTTTGGCTTGGCCAAGCAAACTGTTGCGAGAGCAACACTTTGGTTTTGTTTCCTCGCTTCGATTAAACGCTAAAGTTGTTAATCTGTAAAGATCTTAAATAGACAAGTCCCCTATATGTCTTACCACTGAAACCAAATAGGTCTTACCGTCAGATACACCGGAAACAAATCATAGGTACACCAACTAGCAAAAGTTGCGAACCCCTCATTGTCGAAGATGATTACGAGCTAACAGCCGACTGTTGCTTAAAACTCCCCTATATGTCTCACAACTGTTATCGGCCTATTCTTGGTTTCAGTGTGTACCTTACTACTGAAATTGTCAACCCCTTTAAACTTTCAAACTGCTACATCTCATTAAGGAATTTTTCTACCAAAAAATGGATGGCATATACTTTGATAGGCTCATCAAGAGCTATCGATTGCCGTCGAAAAAAAATCTATCTGTCTTATTTCAAAAGTTGACTTTTTTGCCGTAGGCCAAGTTTCTAATGTCATCACTTAGAAAGGAGCAAAGGATAAACTCTAATGTCTTTAGCAATGAGAGAACTTTTAAAGTTCAAGAGACACATCTGATAATATTTCTCTACTGCAATCCCAAGTGTGAAAAACCGAATGATAAACCCAGCTGAAATCATGAACAGAAATGGGTAGAAACAATAGATAATAGCACTTTTGGTCCCGTGGGAAAATGCCACTTTTTTGTTTCTGTAAATTTTTCTGTTTATCACTCAAAGAAGATATATTGGCTGTGGGGCCGGGTAACTGCCGCATATATTTAACACTTATAGATTTTAGTCCATCTTCAGTTTGAAACTGGTGCCTGCCTGCTTGCCTGCTATAATGGAGCTTTCCACTCGAAAGCAGAAACATGGTTTGATGAAACGAAAGCTTGACTGCATAACTTCAGATAGTTCTTTCTGACATAGGCTATAAAACTTCACTTCACTTCACACACTATAGGCTCTGGCTCAAGGACAAGCAAAAACCATTCTTTTTGGCCCCAAGCAAGAGTTCTACAAAGCTTTCCAAAATGCAAAGTCATATTCATCAATCCGGCCTAAGGCCCACACTTTCCGCAAAAACCCCAGAGGTTAGACCCTTACCACTTTCTAGGAATAAGCTGAAATCGGGGTGCTAGAAAAAAAAAACATGACAAAACCAAAGTGTTGCCCTCGTAACACAGTAATTTGCATGGGACTGTTATCTATAGTTAAACAATTAAAGAATTGGTGCACATTAGTGTTTCTGTGTACAATACGATGTGTTGATGATCATACTCATGTTGTTACGGAACTCTAGTCCAGGTAATCTCATCTTTCCAAACCCTCACTGTGTAAGATAGTGGATGATTTTACGCTGAAGCCTTTTGTTCGCCTGTCGCTGAATTCTCTCCGCCAATGACTGGTTAGGCTTGTCCAAACGGTTAACTGAACTGTAATATATGAAAGCACGTTTTGCCTAGGTAGCGAGCCATTTGCCCAACATGTATTATTTTTCTTTCCATCTTTTTTTCCCAACCATAATGTATGAGCATAGGTAGGCGTGCCTTGTTTACTCTCATTCCAGGTAATCTAATGGTCCTATGTCAATTTTAAATTCTTGATCAACCTGCCTGAGACTCTAGGCGGGCGTGACTTGCTAAAAGATAACAAATAAGTATTGGTCCAATAAGAGAGGCATAGTTACTCCCGCCGTTTACCCGTACCATTTAACCAAACACTTGGAAAACTATAGGTTCTATGACTATCTTAGCTCTATGACTATCTACCTTAGTTCTACTGCCCTAGGAATGACGCATGGACGGATAATAGATGGACATATCTATTAACAAATGAACTAACATCATTTTTATACAATCCTAATAAGGGGGTTAATGCCAGATTTGCCTCTCACTCAATTGGACTATCTGTCTTGGTTTTTTCTACAATTAGCCATGGCTTGATGCCCACAACTGTTCGATTTTAATTCGAAATCTCTCTTCAGGATAGGCGGGGAGGGGTGCCCGCCGTCTCCAATCACTTTCCAAATAGTATCTATTCATTGCCTCAGCTCAGTCCAGCATTCTCAGCCAATTTCATTTTTCACTATTTTTTTTCTATAGTGACCCCCTCATATAAGGTCTGTGGATTATCATCAGGGGTTCTGGTTGCAAATTTTTAATTAGTTAATTAAGCACAGTTTTTACCTCAGCTGTCTAGTCTGGGTAATACCATTTTACTGACTTTCTGGGCATTTTTTTTTTTTTTTTTTTTTTTTTTTAGTGGCCTCTTCGTAGAATTGGAATTTAAAGAATTTTTGTTTTTAATGGTGTAAAGTGGCTTCCGTAAGCTGGACTTCCTGTAGCGGGAGTACGTCTTATCTGAGGGAGAGCATTTTTTTATTGTAGTTTTTAGAGGTAGTAGTAAAATAATGCGAAGACCACTCTTCGGCTGCTATTTTTATTTAATTTAAAGTGTTGGTGCCAGCTAGTTTTTTGCAACTGTTGAAATAGTTTTTTTTTTGATTTATTGGTGCCACTGAGAGGAGAGGAGGTGGGAAAAAAAGCCAACAGATTTTTCTCACTGAGCAGATTAAAACTTAAAACCAAAAGGTCTTTGGATATGTGGAACCCAAACTACAAAAAAAAAATCTTAATCGGGAACTTCTACAATTTGATTAGCTTGAAACATTCAAGGATCATTACTTAGGCTAAGAGATCCACTCACTTTTTAGGGACGCCGGAGTGGGAAGTATGTTATTGGGGTCTTAACAGCGGTCTCGTATCTTTTTATTTGTTCAGTTTGAAACTTACTGCCATAAGTCCATGGGCCAGGGAAAGCCTAAATAAAGAACTGTGAATTTGTCGTCCAGAGCATTCATAAAATTATGTTTGTATGAGAATTAGTTAGATATGAACAGGTAGTTGACTGAAAATTTGCACCACATCAAAATTTTTAGAAAATTTATACGAGTTTGAGCAAAAGAGTTCATAACATTTAAAATATTCAGAAAATTTTGAAGTATTTATATTAAAAGTATTGTTTAGAACTGAAAAATTTATTTCTCCTTTTTTCCCATTTGTATAATATTGTTATTTAAATTTTTCTTATAAATTATTTATTTAACTTTAATAAATGTAAGATTATTAAGACTTTAAGGAATGCATATCGGTGTATGTAGATTAAACTGTCAATTCCCATCATTTTTTTTCAGTAATCTTGGTTATGTTTTTTTCCAATATTAGGAGAAATGGAAACATTCAGCTTGAAATAAGAAAAATGAAAACATTTAAAATGTATTGAAAACCGCAAATTTATGTTTTTAACCTGAATGAGAATGTAATAATATTACTCTTCTCTAGAAGAAAGAATTATATCTTTGTTATTATCTTTATCAGAATTAATATCCTTATATAAATTCATAATATATCTTCATAAGGGTAATATATTTAAATTATTCATCTTTACAAATCTTTTATAATTTGATCTTTATCTATATATTTTTATATCTCAACATTTTATCTTGTACAAAATTTTCTTAGAAACAAATCATTGTAAATACCGCTTCTATAAACCGTTTCTCTTCTAGTAACTATAGTTTTTAATGCACCAGGGGTGTGTCCCTGGTTTATTCATATTCTTATTCTGGCTTATATTGCTTTCAGTAATCTTCGTTTTTAATGCACCAGGGTTGTCTTCCTGGCTTATTCTTGAACAAAACCTTAAGTATTAACCATTCACTCTAAATTTTTGAAAGCCAAGAATAAAATTGCATATAGGAAAAGCGGTGCACAAGATTAAGTGGTAGTTAGTACGCCATCTAGCTGGAGCTCCATTTTGAAGTCCCAACTTGCCAAAAGGTTGGGAAGATCATAGTTCCAAAATTGAACTGAGAATCAAAAAGGAATAATCCCAACAAAACAATTTTGACAGCTCGATTTTATTGTAAATGAAAAACAACATCAAGGAGGGATAGTTGCATTTACTCAACTTTCTTACCAGTAATTGAAAGAAAAATATTACAAAAAAGAGGGAAAACAAACGTTCAAAATATAAGTTGAATCAAAAGAGGGAAAACAAACGTTCAAAACATTAGTTGCATAAAAAGATGATAACAAAAAAGAAAAATATACAAAAGAAAATTATAACAAAAAAGAGGGAAATCAAACGTTCAAAATATAAGTTGAATCAAAAGATGATAACAAAAAAGAAAAATATACAAAAGAAAATTATAACAAAAAAGAGGGAAATCAAACGTTCAAAATATACGTTGAATCAAAAGATGATAACCAATTTCTACCAAATTTATTCTATATTAATAACTCTCAAGGGAAAAAAGCAATGACGAAAGCACATACGAAAAAAGGAAAAAAAGAAACCATTCTCTCTAGCTTATTCTACAATAATTAATAATAACCTAAAGAGAAAAAAACAAATATTGTTAACTTTTTTTCTTAAAAACATCTCTTCATATACTTGAGTGGAATGTAACTTAATATCGTGTTTACCATTTTAGGCACCTGATTCCTGTGATAACGAAAACCTTCCAGGGCATGATAGGACAGTCTCATCAAGGTCTAACTTTACGACCTTTCTGGAATCAGAGTGCAACTCTAGATTTCTTTGTGCCTTTTGCTTTGTCATGCAGCTCTCAAAGATGCCTCAACTCAAAGCATATTCTCATTGCCCGACCAACGGAACTGTGGAAGGAATGCTTGAAGATCTTAGGGAATCAAGACCCTGATGTCATTAAATGTGCGCATCTATACAGTATTGTTAGCTTTTTCTTCTGATTTAATTAATTTGTGTATGTATTCAGGTCTAGCAATGGTTTTTGAACTGGCTGGTAGAAAACTGACCTAGTGTCTTCTAGACTTTTTGTGGGCGGTCAATTTTAAATTCTTTAAAATTGATTCTATAAAACTTTTTAATTTTTTCTTCTGATTTACTTAATTTATGTATGTATTCAGTTTTAGCAATGGTTTTTGAACTGGTTGCTAGAAAACTGTCCTGGTGTCTTCTAGACTTTTTGTGGTCGGTCAGTTTTAAATTCTTTAAAAAGTGATTCTTTAAAACTTTTTAACTTTTTCTTTTGATTTACTTAATTTGTGTATGTATTCACGTTTAGAAATGGTTTTTGAACTGGTTGCTCGAAAACTGTCCTGGTGGCTTCTAGACTTTTTGTGGTCGGTCAATTTTAAATTTTTAAAAGTGATTCTATAAAACTTTTTAACTTTTTCTTCTGATTTGCTTAATTTACGTATGTATTCAGGTCTAGATGCTCTTTAAAATTAACTATATACAATTCGCTTATAACATTTAATTATCGATTATTTAAATCAATTATTAGGCCTATTTAAAAATCGATAATTTACGCACAACTATAATCATAGTTAAAGTCAAATAGTAAACTACTACTACCTCTGCTATTACACTCTACAAGGCTCTTTTAGTATACTTACTCTACAAGGCCTACTTACTCGTGCTTGTTTCTTAGTAACAAGATACGAGTTGTCACTATTGTTGTAAAATTACCGTAAAATAAAACATGGTAATCAAAACTCCTGTGAGAAAATTTGGTAAAATTAAGTATTTCTCTGAAAATGTGGAATAAAGTGAATAAATGGGGCTATGAGATAAATATGAAACTAAGAACTGATCTACGCTCGTTTTCAGATCATAAAAGTATCTGACAGGGTTAATAGGATTGACGCATCTCCATCAATAATACCTATTGAAAATTTGCTTGTCTTTTTAATTCCAAATTTACAAAGATTTGCCCATTTAAAATATGTTAAATAGTCCTGTTTTAATATTTAGTCATAAAATGTCCAGATGAAAAGTATGATGAAAGGATACTCTGATCAACTAAGCACTGTATTAAATAGCTAAAGAATTGTATTATACTATGCTATCCAATATCTTGTTATAATCTTATCATCCTATTTGTTATAAATTATGCTTATATTTTAAAGGATCTCTTTTATCAGTGTTCACACCATCTATCAAACGCCTTGTCTCCCAACTCTTCAGCAGGCTGGGGTTGGCGCCAACCCTTAGCTAATCTTCGTATTTTTGTATTGTTTTATATGGAAAGGGCTTAGGTTATACAAAACTTCAACTCAGTTCATATTCCTGACCTTTGTCGCCTGAGCTTTGATTTGATTTTATGGATTCGCCTGCGGTGTGATATTAGTAATAACAGCAGGTCAATTGAGTTTGGCTGCATAGACACCTTTTAGCTGAAATTCCTCTCTATTACACCTGAGATGCTTGGAAGCTTAGAACTAATATTGGAATTTTAATAGCTGTTTGATACATACATGCCACCAGCAAACAGGCCACCAGCAATTGCGGCCATCTGCAATTGCAGGTGTAACAAAAAATGTAGAAGAATTACAAGTTTGTTTACAATTTCGTTTTTCTGAGGGGGAAGGGGCATTAAAATAATAATTTAAGCAAACCTATTAATTTATGGGGTGAATTAAAATGCTTATCTTACCAGTTTTTTGTAATTTAATGTGAGCTTCTCCATGCATGAAAATCTTCAATTTTTCCATATAAGTGTGACAAGTGGGACAACGTCATTGCAATACTGATGTATATAAAAATGATGTCACTCACATAATTTTTTTTCTAAAATTAAGGCTGTTGAAGAAGTTTGTCAAACTTCATATCTATCTAGGTCGCTTTTTAGGCCAGAATATATATATATATATATGTATATATATATATATATATATATATATATATATATATATATATATATATATATATATATATATATATATATATATATATATATATATATATATATAAAAGAGAAATCACCAATGCTACAGCACCAACACAAACACACAAAAAAAAAAAAAAAAAAAAAAAAAAAGAGACAGAAGGAGAAAAGGAAGACTGTTTTCCTAAATTAGTGATTAATATAGACTAGCACTTGAATGAGGCCTTAACCCTACTCATCCATACAATCACATAGGTCAAACAGCATAGCCACACACAATCAACCATAAAGAATAATCCATGGACAGGCAGTCATGTCGTCAATAAGTATAAGTCGTCATTTACCAAACAATAGAAAAAATAATATAGACAAATAATTCAGAGGCAACACCCAACATAAGGGCTCATCAGGAGAATACACTCCTGATATATATATATATATATATATATATATATATATATATATATATATATATATATATATATATATATATATATATATATATATATATATATATTCGTATAAATTTGGAAAACATTAAAAGAAATAAAACTCTTTTTTGCTATAAGTCCTTAAAATTGAATATAACATTATGTGTACTTGACTTTACCTTCTTAATTCTTACTTAACCTATTGTTTAGCCTACAAGTCTTTGCTCAAGTATCAGCCATTTATATGGGAAAAACTTAGAAATAGTAGTGGTGAAGTCAAATTATCAGACTCATCGAGTCAAGCCTCCATTGGTACCAGCAAAAACAGTGGTTTAAATCTGCAGTTCTACCCGTATGAAAGCAGCGATATCTTTGTTCCAAGACAGGCGTTAATTTGGGCTCTTATTGAAAACAAGAAGGTAAGGTGGACTCTTTTTCCCTTCAAAAGTTGTAGAAAACTAACTTTTTTTGAAAATTCAACTTTTTAAATAAAATGTTTGGTTATCGTGAGAAGCCTACCTAACAAATACAAGAAAGTAACTCGTTCAAAAGTTTAATTAGAAATTTTTCTCTTATATTTCGAAAATATATTGAGGGATTTTTACAAAAAATTTATCAATTAGAGAAGTAGAGACTCAATAGGTAACAGATCTTAGTTAATAAGAAATACCAAATAGTTTTTTACGAAGGAGTCTTTTATTTCTCAATTTTTTGTTTCAGTCAAATATACAAATGAATACATAAAAATACAAAAATGAAACATAAAAAAATTAACAAAGAGTACGTTGTTGGATGAGATTGATGTAAAACCATCATCAAGCACTTTTTATGTTATAACCGCATCTTCTGAATGATGGATTAATTTTAGATCCTCGACCAGTGATAATCCCTGTGGCTGGCTGTAATCCCTGTCTTACCTCTGTAATGGTTCCTTTCTTTATTCTGGTTAGTTAATCATGTTCAAAACTTACGTAAAGTCCAATTTAAAGACTAATTCGGACTGTGATTATGCAGATTAGAATAAAACGTTTTTTTATTCAGCATGTTTCTTTAAACCCAATTATTATGCCCTCTGCCACTCATTGTCACTCCTCTAGAAAGGTACCTGAGCTAGCCTGAGTAGAAGGAGTCTAGGTCCTGTAGCACTAGCAATCCCGAGCCCCACTAAAACACACCTATGGACGCCTCTTGACTCTAATTATGCTGATTAAGAAAAGTATCTTTGTAATCAGCATTTTGACGAAAAAGCTTCTGCAGCTTGTAATCAGACCTCCCGAACGACAGATTGTTTCCTGATTCTGGTCTATTAATATTTTTTCAGCCAGACTATGAATTTTATTGCACCATTTGAGCGATAAACTGGTTGTGAATTCTGGGCTATTAATAGTCTGTCAGCCTGACTATGAAAGAAAATGCACCTCTGAGCGACCCATTCTGTGTCCTTGACTGTTCATAAATCCTCAGCCTAGCCATTAGTTATATCGCACCTCATCAGCAACGTAGACTGTCTTGGACTGTTAGTAATCTATAAGTCTCGTTGTAAACACTACCTAATCGCTTGAGCGATTGGGTGATTCTTGATCCTAGGCTATTAATTCTTCAGCCTGACTCGAAACACTATCGCATCTTTTGAGCGATATAGACAGATACTGTGTCTTGGGCTTTTAGTAATCCTAAGCCTGACTATAAATACTATTATATCGCTTAATCATTAACTTTTAATAATCCCTCAGCCTGACTATAAATGTTTTCACCCCTTGGGTGACATTCTGTGTCATGGAACACTATTGCCCCTCGTTAGCGACATAAGCGGATTCTGCGTCATGGACTGTTAATAATCCGTCAGACTAACTGTAAATACTGTCATACCTGTTGAGCGACATAGAATGATTCTGTTTCCTTTACTTTTAATAATCCCATAGCCTGACTATGAATTTTATAGCACCTCTTGAGTGACATAGGCCAATTGTGCATCCAGGACTGATAATAGTCGTATTTTCTCAGCTTGACTATAAATAATATCATATTTTTCGGGCGATAAAACGATTCTGGGTTCTGGACTATTAAAAATCCCTCAGCCTGACTATATATGTTACCGTACCTCTCGAGTGATAGACTGGTTTTGGTGGTTATACCCCCCCCCCCTCCAACATTTTTCTTTCTGCCTGTATTTGCATCAATAGCCACCTTGCGGGGGCTATATGATGGTCTATTTGATTTTATAGTTGAACTGTCTAGTAAATCTATCTTTGTCTTAAAAAAAGGTCTTTTAAGCCTTCGGAGTAAGGATGGATGGAGGTTGGAACTTTATAACACCTTTTTTTTGGTGCTAGCTAGTACTATAAATTCATTATTGATAGCAACATTCTTTGAAGTTAGGCATAGTCACTCGTCTTGGCATTTATCGGTATGACTAATTTAATTTTTGATCCAAATTTTTTACATAAAAGTATTTTTTAAACTCCTATCTTCTTTTTGTTTGTTTATTTTAGGTATTCCGTTTCTGTGGCATGCAATTTTTGTGTCAACATATTTTCTTGGTTTTTATAGGATTGACTGTTTAGATTTTAGATGTTTAGATATTTATTTATTATTTTCAGTTTATACTGTATGCATACAACGTATCCAAAGATTTATTCCCAGAAACAAGAAAACTTTTGAAATGGGAAAATACTCGTTGGTTCCTATTTATTTCTTTAGTGGAGCAAAAACTTGGGATTTTCCATAACCTACCTTTAACCGTAAGAAGAGATCCACAAAACCCTTATAATCAGTGTGATCCCGAGACCTTAGTTCGAGCCCAGCTCCCTACTGCTCGTGATTTCCCTAGCGATAAACGATATCAATTTCGACATCGCCTCGAAGCATATAGAGACCGACAACCACCGAATTTGTTATGGAAGACGTCCTATAAAAACGATCCGGATCCTGTGAGAAGGTTTGGAACACAGATGTTGGAAACAAAGGCTGAAGATATGTCAGGTATTTTGTAATACCCTTTTATTCTAGTATTCTGCTTTTAAAAGGGTATCGTGAGTCTCTTAATTATCACCATTAAATATTGCTGAACATTTTTCTACATCGCTACCATCTAAATTTAAATTGAGCTCTCTTGGTAATCTATGGAAATTATAAAATCTCAAAGTAACTTGTTTCCAAAGCGATTTGAAAGCCCCCAAAGATCCCTTATTTGTACGAAAGTTTTGGACATCTTGAGAGGGCGGGGAGAGATGATTCCAAAGGCCTCGTGCGTATATACCTGTTGGGATTATTTTTTTTCATTCAGGTAATTGTTAAATCAAAACATTAATCGTTGAATAAGCTATTGAATTTATATAAAATAATTGTTTTGTCACCAAACAATGATTCGTATCTTTATGACAGCTGATGGTAGAAGCTGACAGACTGTGCACTACTTCAAAAGTACTCTCTGCTTCCTGGCTGACGTCAAATAAATTAGCAAACCAGTTTTGTCTGGCTTTGAATTCCGATGTCATTGTTTTTGAGCCGAAACACAACAAAGGCACCCTGACCATAGTTTTGTGATTTTTTTTTCAGATTGTACCGTGCTCTGAAATTACCATCCATTTCAAGAATGACGTCGTATGTGTTGTCAAACTGGTTTTACATGTTTTGTCGGGTTGTTGTTGCCTATTGTTTTTATTCTAGCTAGTGATTTATATTGATTTTTGTTATAAAACTAGTGATTTTTCACGCTATAGCCTTTAAGCGTATGATTCAAATTAAACTTAAAATTTTTCTTTATTCAACTTAAAAAATACAAAAACAAGATTATGCCCCAACGGAGAGCAGTGCTCCTAAGGCTGGGACAGTACAAAAACATCAACATCTCATCATAATAGTGATACCAAAATTTAACACGGCAAAAAACAAACAAAATAGGAAAAAAGGTCATAAAAGGAAAGTAACAAGGATAAGTAAATAAATAAATATCGGGCAGGAGGGGCGTGCGAGGCCATCCCAAACACAGGGACACAAAAACAAAACTCACAAAGAAGAAGATCAAATAATTTAATTTTCCATCATCAATGGTGAATAATAAATATTTTAGCCTTGACCTTTCAGAACTTACAAAAGGAAGTATGTATATCCCAGACCTCTGACATTCCGAACGAGGAAGTAAAATTAACAGAGATTTATCATAGAAATAATTTTTAGAATTTTGGATTTGAAAATGTCATATGCAAACCTTTAATGCTCGTATATCATTTCAATGTAACAAATTTAAGAAAAGGAATAACGTTTTAGTTTCCGAAACATTTGCAAGTTTTAAAGGTTGATGTAAAAAATTTCCAAGTATTCTTATTGCCCTATTTTGTAGTACCTGTAAGGGCTTTATATGCTTCCAAAATATATTAAGATATACAACAGAGCATTAATTCAAATAAAAAGCAATCAGAGAGTGGTAAATTATTTTTAAAATGGTAAAAGGAAAAATACTCTTCACACAATACATCGACCCAATATTTTGAGTAAGTTTTAATATTAAATACTCAATATGATTCTGAAATGACAAAAGGGGACCAATAAAAACTCCTAAATAGCGATAGGATTGGACCCCTACAAATTTTTTGATCACCAACCTGAAGCTCCTGACAAGAAATCTCTCGATTGGCACGTTTTGAACGACCAAAAACCATAAAATTAGTTTTTTTTTTAAATTCGGTACTAGATTATTGGAAACAAATCATCGATTAACCGAGGTAAGACTTATAGTCAGATTTTAGATCAATGTCGATGAACCCCTAGCTTTAACTGTTGTAGCTGTATCATCTGCAAATATAATTGCATGGCTAATATTCTCATGCAAACCTCGTTGAATATCATTAATATAAATCAAAAATAAAAGTGGACCTAATACTGAGCCTTGGGGGACACCAATACCAGTAAGTCTTTTTAAATTAGTCATTTTTCCACCGACATCTACTGTGATTTTCCGTCCACACAGGTATGATTTAATAATTTGCAATCCTTTCCCTCTTATGTCGGAATCTATCATTTTGTCAAGAAGGATTTCATGATTTAAAGTGTCAAATGCTTTTTTACATCATAGAAAACAGTAGCCACATGGAAATCATCACCTAAACAATCATTTATTTCTAATAAAAAAGCTACAACTGCCGGTTCTGTCGAACGGTCTGCCATAAATCCATTGATAATTGGTAAAGAAATTTATTTTATCCAAATTGCTAGAAATCCTTTCTTTTAAAAGTTTTTCAAACACTTTAGATAATGGCGATAAAATTACTTACATCAGATTTATCACCTTGTTTATACAACAGAATTACTCGGCCAATTTCCCATCTACTAAGAAATGTACCTGAATTGATACTCAAATTGAAAATGTGTATAAGTGGGTCAAAAATAACTTCGGCAATGCTCTTTAACAAATTTGTTGATAGTTTATCATGTCCCGCTGAATCACCGTTTTTTATATTGTGGATAATGTGAAGTCTAAAAAACTAACAGGGGCCAGAAATATGCTTGTACATTCATTTGGGGGTAAATATTCTTTATGCGACCTGCAAGGGGACAAATCTATTCCTGCTGAAACAATTGATTGACCAACACTAGCAAAATAATCACTAAACATAGTAACATCTTGCGGTCCTCTAACTTCTACACCATTTATATTAATTAATACCTCAAGATGTGATAACTTTTTATTTTTTCCAGTTTTATCCTTAATTAAATTGCAGGTTTTTCAGGGAGAATCTTTATTGTTAAATGACTTTTCATGACACCTTTTCATTTTCTCTAAGAATCCTTACTAACAGATTCTTATAGTTTTTAAAACCTATTATATTTCTTTCAGTAGGATACTTCATTTTAATTTAATATAAACGTTTTTTTTTTTTTTATAGACCTCAAAAGCGATGCATTTACCCTTAGTTTTCTTGGTGTATACCTCTTTCCTTTCAAATTCCTATACGGGCAAATTCATCAATATTTTCAGTCAATATATTATAAAAGTTATCTAAGGATTGATTTGGATCCATTTCATCAATTAATGAACTCCACCCTAAGTCACCAAGTTCTTCTTTTAATTTTTACAATTTTTTCCCCCAAAGTCTCTTCGCTTTGTTGACTTTTTTTCATTATACGGGAAATTAGCGAAAATTCAGCCATAAGTATGCAGTGATCAGATTAATCATCAGGAATGACCTGTACTAACAGTAATCCATGATATGGCGGACATTCTAAAAACTTCAAAGTGCTACTATCCAGTCTATTCTGATTAGCAAAAACAAGGTTCATTAAGTCAATATTAAAATCTTCCATAACTAGATAAGAAGTATTAAGACTAGCTAATTTATCCAAGAATTTTTCAAAATAATTCCTAAATTCTACCTGACTAGCTGACGGACTACGGTAAATAACTGCGATTAGAATCTTCTCATTATTTGGAAAAAAAAATTCAACAACACAAGGTTCAAATAGCATTAATATATTCATTGGCAAAAAACCTAGTCTTGCACGGGCTGGTATGTAACTTTTAATTAAAACACCAATACCACCTTTCTTTTGCATACTCCTCCCAACATGAAACAATTGATAACCTTCAACATGAATACTTTCAATTGAAAACTCATCTAAAAAAGTTTTGCATAAACTGAATATGTCCGTATCAGATGTCGATAGAAAAGTGTCAATTGTATCCTTTGCAATCTTCCAGCCCCGGCAATTCCAAAACGATATCCTCCTTGTTCTAGAATTTTTCTTTTTCAATCCATTCAAAAATAAATATTGATTTTTTGGTATATTTAATATGCTTCTATTATCTTCATTATCACTAGCTACAATCTTATGGAAAACTGAATGAAACAAAACGGAATCTAGCTCAAATTTTTTTAACCTTAATGATAGAATTCCGTCATTATCTCTATCCATTATCAAATATTACCACCATGTCAAAAATTACCACACCACGACCCATGCGCCCAACAAGCAAAAATGAAAGGTAACACACGCAGAAACAACTAAGAAAAGAAAAGAGAAATTTCTTCATTCTAAGACAAATTCTTTCAATATTCTACCGCGATTCATAAAGACCTCTATGTGCTTCAAAACAAGCAGTAAAAAAAATTAGATCAATAAAAAACAAATAAATCAAGACAAAACATGATTCAACGTTTCCTACTAGTATACTATTACTACTAATAACTCACTGCAGCACCAAGCCGCCTGAGGCTAACAGGGCGCTTTACTATTAGACGATATGATCTATTCCACTGAAGCATCACTGGGAAAACTATGATGTATATGTCTTCGGACGTTCGGAAAGTCGTCAACCTCTTGTATGCTTTAACTAAATGAATATTTTGTAATTGAGCCACAAGCTCTTTTCACAAACAAGTTTGTCTGAATCCCCTTTGATATCCGTGCCTCATATCTAGGAATCTTCCGTAATTTATCCCGTTTCACTAAAATCAGCTTACGTATTTTACGAATTTCGGCTGGTACATCATCACTAATAAACAACTTGCTATTATTTCCATGAAATGTCTTGTCCTTAAGCTTTCTGGCATTTTTTATAATAGAAAACTTGTCGTCTTTTTTATTTAGTTTCACCTTTAAGAATTTACGGTTTCTGTCGTTTTACGAGACTGTAAAATTTACTTCAGGCAATTCTAATCAATGGCGAACAACTTCTGGGAATGAAGTCTTAGCGTTATCAATATCCTCGCAAACTGCATTCCACGTGATGACATTATTTTCTGACTTGCCGGCTTCCAATTTCACAATCTGACACATTGAATCTTCATTTTTTCTTCTTAACTTTATTAATTCATCGATACAAGTTTTTAATTGCAAATTGAGGCAGGACGTTTCATTTTCAATTTTTCCAATTTTCGATTCACTATTAACCATCTTATTTTTAAGAAACAAATGTTCTTCATCCAGATTAACGACCCTTGTAGTAAGAGTACCTAATTGATTGCATAAATTCTCTAATTTATTACCATTTTCTTTTACGACTTCAAGAATTTGCTTAAATCTGCAGCTAGTATTGATCCTTTAACATCCCATTGCATATTAATAGTGTACTAATATCCAAATATCAATACGTATTACTAAATATCCAACAGTTCTTGAAATAATATTTTCATATAAATCCACACTGAAGTCTTAAATGCGGCTTACTGTAACCAGAGCATTGAATGAACGAGAGCAATTCAATCGAATAAATCATGCAAGAAACTAATTAATAAAAAAAACGCAAAATAGTGATTTGCTACAGTTCCTAGTATGTTCCAGATTAGAATTTATGTAAATATACCGATTTGAAACTTTCGACCAAGATTCGCTCTTTACGCTAAAGTTTAACTCTTTCTCTTAAATCTACTTTTTAAAACAGTAAAAAAACTTTAGCGTAAAGAGAGGGGCGTTGAGGAGACAACAATCCCTTTCATACACGGATTAATTTCTGTTCGTTTTAAGTTTTAATGTCGCTCCTTACTTCCAGTTAAAAAACATTTTTTTTATTTAATTTCTGAACGCTTTTGAATAAATGCATGTTTTGATTTTAGCTCTTCGTACATGAATGCTTAAACCGAAATTTGCATATTAATTTTTTTTTTTGCTAAATGGCTTTCTCTTAGTTTTAATCGGACGATTTTGAGAAAAAAGGAGTGGGGGAGGAGGCCTAGTTGACCTTTGATCTTTTGGCCATTTAAAAATGCAACTAGAACTTTTAAATTTTTACGAACGTTTTTATTTGTAAAAAATATACGTAACCTACAAATTAACATATGTAATTTTTTTATTACGTACATGAGGCGGTTTGCCTAATTTTTAATACCTTGCTCTTTACACTAAAGCTTAAATTTTGTCCCAATTCTTTAAGAATGACCCCTGAATCACAAAGGCCGTAGAATAAATAGTCGAAATTACTAAAAATACTTTAGAGTAAATAGCAGGTATTTAGGAGGGGATGAATCCCTCATATGCGTAATAGTTTCTGTTCGTTTTGTTTTAATGCTGCTCCTTACTTTCAGTTGAAAAAACTTTTTCGTATCTATTTTTTCACTGTTTTTTGTTTTAAATAATGCTAGGAAATCCTGTATCCCTTCATGGAAATTCTCTTCTCCTATGACAAATTCCTCCGTGGAAAAATCCTCCCACGTACTCCCCTCCCCGACCAGGAAAAAATTCCCCCGAAAATGTCTGTACACTTCCCTATAACCATTACTATATTTAAACATTGGTCAAAGTTTGTAACTTGCAGCCCCTCCCCCAAGGACTGTGAGGGAGTAAGCTGTCCCCAAAGACAATGCTATTAGGTGTTTTGACTATGCAAACAAAATGGCTATCTCAAAATTTTGATCTGTTGACTTTGGGAAAGAATGAGCGTGGGAAGGGGTCTAGGTGCCCTCCAATTTTTTTAGTCAGTTAAAAACGCCACTAGAACCTTTAATTTCCGTTAGAATGAGCCCTCTCGCAACATTCTAGGACCACTGGGTTGATCGATCACCCCTGGAAAATAAAACACCAACAACAAAAAACAAACAAATAAACACGCACCCGTGATCGGTCTTCTGGCAAAAATACGAAATTCTACATTTTTGTAGATAGGAGCTTGAAAAATTGTACAGTAAGGCTCTCGGATACGCTGAATGTGATGGTGTGACTTCTGTTAAGATTATATGACTGTTAAGGGGGTGTTTCCCTCTATTCTCCCAAATGAGGCAAATTTTCTCTGGCTCGTAGCTTTTGATAAGTAAGACTAAATTTGATGAAACTTATATATTTAAAATCAGCATAAAAATTCGATTCTCTTGATGTATCTATTAGCATCAAAATTCTATTTTTTAGAGTTCCGTTTACTATTGAGCCGGGTCGCTCCTTACTACAGTTCATTACCACGAACTGTTTGATCAATCTTCAAATCATCTGTGTAATTCAGGTAACATTTCTACCCCATTCACTCCGTCAGTTGGAGTTCAATCCTCTGACATGTTACCTGGAATACTCTGCCTAAGTTAGTTAAAAAGTGTCATGGGGATAGGTCTAGCTAAAACAAATTGCAAAAAAAAAATGACTTTCGAGTAATTACTTTTCATTTGCTTTCCTTTTTTATGCCCCTTATTGGGGAACTTTTCATGGACCATACTGGAACCGTGTGCTGGTAATGTTTTTTACCATGGTATTTCTCTGTAGCTTGGTGTATGGTTTGTGTTGACTGGATAACAGTTTATCGTTCTTTTTTTATGTTATTATTTTTTCAATCCTATTGTATTTTTGTTCTCTTTTTCTCTCACTGTACACCCGGCCATTGAGCCTTACGCTGGGAATAGGATGTTTCTTTATTTTTGGTTGAATAAATGAACTCTGAACTCTGGAAAATAGACAAGATGGCAAAATCCTAATAATTGAGCAATATTATATGCAATATTTTCTTAAAAGCGACTTTCTTGCAATACAAAAAGTGCATTTTGGGCAGTATTTTCAATATTTTATGAGGATTCCCCTTCATTTTAACTAAGTTGATGAATGAATGCCACTAATTTGCCAGTTTTTATTCTTTTAGAAATTTTCCAAAGGGTTGAAGCTCTCTGGAAATCTGCTATCACTACGGATTTAACTGTATCGGAAGATGTTATTCAAAGCCTGCTATTACATGGGAGAGTCATTCACTATTGTTATACCCCATTTTTGTTTCTTCCAAAATGGAGAATGCAGGTGGCAGCTACACGCGATCCCTACTTGGCCACTTTGTATGCTGACGAACTTATTGAACAAGGGCCTGTGAGTATTTTGATTTTGATCGTTTGTCTGAGTTTGTATGAAAATACAAGTGGCAGCTACAAGGAATCCTTTCATGACGTCTTTGCATGATGGCTAACTTATTAAAGAGTGGCCTATAAGTGTTGTTAGTTTTTAATCTTTGGATGATTATGTTTTAAAATACAGGCAATGACTACACTGGCTCCCTACGTGACTACTTAGTTGTACGTATTTTTTTCCTTTTTATGTATTTCCAAGATTATTTTCAATACTTACGAATTTTTTTTAAAAACACAGAATTATTCTCCCTTAAGTTTTAGAAACGAATCTATAAATCCTAATCCGTTTATCCATTATCCGTTTATCCGAATAAATCCAGTTATCTGTTTGGCTAATCTATCGACCCAAGAAATTGGAATCTAAGTTTTGTCATCTAATTTAATATTGACAAAGGCAGTGAATTATAATTTTGGACGAATATTACTACGAGATCTGTTAAAACAAATCAAGATCTGCTTTAATAAAAGGGATTAAGAGACAAAATACGATGTCTAAAAAAAATAAGTAAAGAATAAATATACGAAGCAGGCATCTCAAACATTTTTCGGTAGTTAAGCTGGAACTTACAACTGGACTGGAATTGACTGGGTCAAGCATTTAAGGATTCATTTAAAAGATTGTATTGGGTGCTGCTGTTTTCTAAACACATTAAAAGGCAAGATGTTTGTCCTAGTTCAAAAACGAAATGTAGAACGTTGTCTACAAAATTTGACTCATTAAACAAATTTTCGACATTACGAATATTCATTAGACTTTTTACGTTGCAAAAAAAAATATTCAAATTAAAAGACAGTTTATAAATTTATATCTCTCTTGAGAAACATAATAAATTGGCCCATTGACTCAAAGGGGGAGGGCTCGGGACCTTCCTCTGGAATATAGTTTACCTAGATTAGCAGCTGCTTTTCAACTATAGGTTTGGAATTATCTTTTATTTAGTTCACTCAGTCTCCCTCTGAAACGGTAAGCTGCCTAAAAATTTAAAGCGTCTCTTAATCCAATTTGTTTAAGGAAAACTTATTTGGTTTCAAGATTTAAAATTAAAGAGTCATTGGAATTAACTGTGATTAAGGTAGATAATTTTTATTTTAAGTCTGAGAATATTCTCTCTGTGCATAACTTTTTCCCTTTTTCCAGAATTTAAATAAGCTATTTTGTTTAGCTATTTATTTAAGTCTATTTTACATTTTTAATTTCATGTTTGGTTTGTTGAAGCATTTTTTTTTGCAATTTCGTTTACGTATTTTATGTACTCCTTGATTTAAGGGAAATAATTAAATAAGCGGACAAATTCCTATTGCGAAACCATGAGTGTGTCTGAGTGCTTCTTCTCTTTAATTAAGGTCGTAAGTTTAAGTTCCATCTCTGGGTGGCGGAACAGGAGTATTTCCCAGTGTGTCTGCCCCAGGTAGCCAAATGCTGCGATGAGTTTTAGTAGCAATTGTGTCGTCAACAAGTAAAGTACATTACAATTGTAAAATCCATCGGACTTGAAAGCTCATAAAAAACTGATTTTGGTATTCAAGACTTTTCAATCAGGGAAACAGGGGTCCAGTTGCCAATTTTCCTAAAGATTTTAACAGCGACATCGCTTTGACTGCGCCAACATGTAGCTCCTACCTAGTAAGCTGGGTTTTCTACAGCATACATCTGTTGTCTTTTCGCTGATCCCTTCAAAAAATTTCAGCTATTTTAAGCAAACCAAAAAACATAATTGTTGACGGCAAGATCTGTATTGTATCACTGTGTACCAAGTTTAATACATGTGCCTAGCCCAAAAGTAGCGAGATTTGTTACATTGTTTAAAAATTGCCTCGCGGTCTTTAGTGACTTGTCCTGCGAAGCTGAAAATTTAATAGCCCAATCGGTGGAAAATAGCCCAATCTGGCAACACAGACTGGCTCTTGGTAGCTAAACGCTGCAATTAGTTTTTAGTAGGAATTAAGTCGCCAATAGGTAAATTATATTACACTTGTAAAATCTATTGGACTTGGAAGCTTTTCTCTTTGCAGCGTTCCCGTGCCAGTTCTGGCTCTCAAAGTGAATGTGGCGCAGCTGGCCGACGAATGACGGATGATAAATGGCACGACACCTTATGTGTTGCATTCGTTCAAGACTATGTCTATTACTTAGAGCATGTACTGGGATTTACGCGTATGGATATTCAACAGAGGCCACCAAGCAAAAGGTAAAATATATAAAGTCCTTAGAACCTAGATTTTTTTTGATTTTTTTTTTTATTTAAAAATCCATCATCAACCATTCGGCGCTATACCTTCAACTTTGGGTGTTAAAGCATTTTCCCTAAACATTTAGGGAAACCATCGAAATACATAAACATAATTAATCATCAAAAGACATAAACAAGACATAAAAAGACAAAATTAATCATAAACCAAAAGATATAAACTCATAGACATACTTTTCGGACCCTTCGACCAGAAATAACATTTTTTTATAAGTATATAAGGCTTTGTATATGCACAGACAATGGGACAGCGAAGAATTTTGTATATTCGCAAGTTTTACGTAGTTAAAAACATGGGGACGTGAAGCGCCCCCACCAACTAGGCGTTGGCGTGGCGTGAAGTGCCACACCAGCAGTTGTGACGCCACAATTCAGTTCAAATTTTTTCAGTTTTATCACAAAAGAGTGCGCGGAGCTAAATCTTGAGATTAATTGGAACAAGTGGAAGGTAGCACGCTTTGACTCGCTAAAAAGGGATGTTATGGAACCAAAGGTTCTATTCCCTCTAACAAACAGTATGAAGATCCTTGGAGTTACTTTCTCCAATGACTTCAGCTTTGCCGCACATATCGAAAACGTCGTTAAAAGTGCAAACGCTAGCCTACAGACTTTAAACGGAATGCGTAGGTTCAGTGCGAACACAGACAGTATTGAATATGCATACCTAACGTACGCCTGCCCCATTCTGAAATATGCGTGCCCTGTTTGGGTGCCCTCAGCACTTAGAACAGTGTATCTTTATCAGGAGTTTGAATCGGTTCAGAAGCGAATCGGTTCAGAAGAATCGATCATCTTGGGCCGCCGTGAAATCCCCTACGAAAAGGCTCTGGAAGTGCTAGGACTGCCGTCACTCCAAAACCGGTGCGAAACTCTGATACTGAGTTTTGAAAAGTTCTTGCTTTCTAAATCTCAGCACCGTGACATTATACCTGTTCAACCTCTATGATCAAGAACGAGAAAGCAAGATAAGTTAGTTCCCATTAAAGCAAGAACAAACCGATATGGTAATTCTTTCGTCCCGGTTTTCGTCGATATGTACAATAAGAGCTAATGTTTATAGTTTTAGTTTGATTTTGAATATGTTGTACAAAAAAGCGCAAATCAGCGATAGCTGCCAAGTTTTTGCTATTAAACCTGTCTATTACTACTACTACTAATACTTTGTAATTTTTGAAGATTTATTAATAAAATAGAGGGCGCAGTAAATAAATGAAAATGAAAATGATTAATAAATTATTCATTAATCTATAATATAAACTAAATAATAATAATCGAACTAATTAATCTAAAACAATTAGTAATAGCTAAATAATTTGAATAATACATCAAAAAACAAGTTATCAATTAGTTAATAAATTGAAAATAATTCTATTAAAAAAAATGAAAATTTTGTTAAAATTAGGCTAGAAAATTTTATGGGAGACAGAAGGGGGGGGATAATCAATATTAGCTCCCGGGCACAAAAGAAGCCTGAAATGCTACCGTTGAGACTCCGGTCATACCCGTTTGCGGTGGGTAAAACTTTCATATCTTGCCCCAAGGGCTGTAGGGGGAGGGTGTCATCCCCAGTTACATAGTTATTGGACCTTTCAACTATGCTGAAGAAGATGGTTGTCTCAAAGTTTTGTGGAAAAAAATCTTTTTTGTGGAAAAAGGTGCATGTTAGGGGGGTCGTTGCCGGCCAGTCACTTTTAAGTCTTAAAAGAGCTCTAGAACTTTCAATTTTCTATCGAATGAGCCCCTTTCGAAATTTCTACGATAACTCCTTTTATACGAAGTTCCTTTTTGAAAAAATAAATAAATAATACATCGTGTCCGTTTTGTTCTTTACTTAGGCTATGCTATTAGTATTATTTGCAAAATATGTGATTTTTCTATTGGAAAGTAATAACAAAAAAAGAAATTCAAAGCACTAATATTGGTTAAATGTCACATAAATTTTCGCTTTTCTTTTAGTTTCGTTTAGTTTATTTAGTTTTAAGATATCCATAATTTTCCTTTTAGTTTTGGGGATGTAATATCTTCTCGCGTCTCTGACAAAGTGGAATCTTCAAAGCCTGGAAGGTCCAAAGGAAAAGTTGGCGGAGGGCCAATATACCTCAAGAAATCCTTACAAGCTGGAATCATCATTTGTGAGATTGAAGTCAAGTCCCCATTCTTTTCAACTAAACTTATAATATTTGAATCGAGTCGTTTCAAAGGAAGTCGGCCATTTGTAAACTTCAATGTGAGTAGTATTTTCTGTATATTTTCTATACAAGTAAGGTACCTCTTATCATCATTTTACCGTTCCAGCGGTGCTATCCTATGGGCAAAATTTATTTTGAAAATATCGGTGTACGATTCAGATTTTATATATATATATATATATATATATATATATATATATATATATATATATATATATATATATATATATATATATATATATATATATATATATATATATATATTTTAATTTATTTTGAAAATATTTGAAAAAATACTTTTCAACTAAACTTATAATATTTGAATCTAGTCGTTTCAAAGGAAGCCGGCTATTTGTAAACTTCACTGTGAGTTGTATTTTCTGTATATTTCCTATATAAGTAAGGTACTTTTATCGTCATTCTACGGTTCCAGCGGCGCTATATTGGCAAAATTTATTTTGAAAATACCGGTGCACAATTCAGATTTAATATTATTTTTTGCCATATTCGGTGGTATTTTTAGGCTGGGACTGGTAGGTGGTACGTGTAGTATCGACTTTAAGTAATATGTTTTTAGATTAGAATCTATAAATTTTCAAAACGTCCATGCGTAAACATTATGATATTGTATACGTAACGAATCTTAGTTGACCATAAATCACACTATCTTCATTTAAAGCCAATGCCAGGTTTTATCAAACAGTTTCTGGGGATTTTATATTCAATGGAAAATTATATTGTAAAAAATGCTAATTGATGATGTGACAGATGTATCCCATCATTGGTGTACAGTTTTATCAATAATTGAGTTTTCCACCCTGCTTTAATAGGACTTCATGCTATAAAGGCAGTGTTGCCAACGCTTCGGAAGAAAAAGTACCGCAAAACGCCCTAAAATTGTAACACTGATAGTTATATTGGCAAAATTTATTTAGAAAATACCGGTGTATAATTCAGATTTTATATCATTTTGTCCTCATGTCTGGTTGTATTTTTTTGGCTGGGACCGGTAGGTGGTTCGTGTAGTATCGACTTTGAATAATATAAAGGTGATAATTTTTTTAGATTAGAATCTGTCAAAACGTCCAATGCGTAAACATTATAATATTGTATACGTAACGAATTTTAGTTGATTATAAATCACGCTATCTTTATTTAAAGTCAACACCACGTTTTACCAAACAATTTCTGGGAATTTTATATTCAGTGGGCAAATATATTTTAGGAAAATTTTATTGATGATGTGTCAGATGCATTCCATTATTGGTGTTCAGTTCTGTTAATAATTGAGTTTTCCACCCTGCTATAAAGCCCATGCTTATAGGAGTTGGACACTCTAGCCTTTAGAGTAGGTGCTTCACTGATAAAATCTACTTACGTAACTAGAAAGATGGCGATATTGCTTACATGGGAGTTTCTTAGTTTGCAAAATGTCCAATTGTTGTGGGTAACCGGCTAACTTACCGTATTTCGAGCAGTAGGTTGTATGAAATATGTGGTTCAATCCCGCTTTCTAGGGCTATAATGAAAGAAAGGTTGAGATGGCTAGGCCACGTTCTGTGGATGAAGGATGACAGATTGCCGAAGAGTGTCCTTTTTGGCCAACTGTCTGGTGCTACACGGAAAGCAGGTCGTCCTCGTCTGGGTTGGGAGGATGTCATAAATAAAGATTTGAAGGAAATAGGAACTTCCTGGGAAGGTGTAAAGAGGGAGTCCTTAAATAGATTAGGTTGGAGGAGGAGCGTGCGTAGCTGTGTTGGCCCCAGGCAGCTTGGTGCTACAGTGAGTTAGTAGTAGTAGTAGTAGTAGTAGAAAATATCCAATACGTGAACTTTACAGTGTCGCATACTTCATGAATTTTAATTGACTAAAAGTTTGACCATGTTAGTACGTAGCGGCAGCGAATACATTACGACTCCTAATCAAAATCGCCATATTTACTTTAGATATACCGGTTGCGAGTCTAAAGTGGCAACTGCAGAAGGTATTTGCAAAAATTGAAGAATAGAGATCCAATTCTCTTCCGCTCAAATAGTGTGAAAAACCTAAGCAGACTATGTCAACTACATCTTGGAGAACTTAGAGATCATCTGATAGCAGAATAATGTCATCCGCGCTACAGAGGCATCTGGCATGAATGTAGGGATCGATCAGGAACGGAGGGATATTTTTAGTAACGTTTCGGATGGCATTATTAAAAAGACCTGGAATAAGCACAGAGCCTTGTTTTACACCTTTCCAATTAGTGATGGGGCTCCTGGCTTCCCAGGTGCACCCATATGGAGGCATTATCATACCAATTCTGTAAGAGACCGATGAGAAAAGGGTTTATTCTACTTCTCAACAGGGAAAGAATAGTCTGTGAACTAACAATGGAATCGAACGCCTTTGAAATGTTGAATGCACACACATAATGATCCTTTTTTAGCATCCGAAAGCGGGCTAAAATAGCCGAAAAGTTGCGTGCGCGCACCCTACCATTCACAGAGTCCTAACTGGTTGTCTCCGTGGTCACACCTTGTGTTGATATCTTGGTAAATCAGCTATTCAAAAAGCTTACCCATAGTGGAGTAAATGGTAATTGGTTAGTGCGATTTACAAACCTTCGGGTTTTGCCCTTCTTTAAGACACAGGTAACATTCAAAGGCGCAGTTGGAAAATATTTACAACCAGAAATAACAGTGATACATATTGTATAAGAAATAGGATGGTAGATGGAAGGTGCTCAGTTTTTACCCCATCTATTCTGGGGCTTTAACAGGTTTCATTAGACAATTTTGGGTCTGGACAGCTGAAGGTGTAAAAACGACAAAATTCTTCCGGTGGTCAGGTTTTGACATATGGCGAAGGAGAACACGTTTTCATGTTTAATGGTAGCTTCAACTTGGGGAGAATCATCGGAGAAAAGCGAGGAAAAATCTTTTTCCCATGCAGCAACATCGATTGGGTTAGATTGTGAAGATGAACTTGGCATCAGCTTCGAAGCTCTCTTCCAAATCTAATGGTCGTAGGTGGTTTTGAACCCAACCGAAATCTTTGTCTGGCTAGTAAAAACATAACAGGTACATAGGTACATCTCTGCGAACTCGGACTGACGTTTTGGCGGATTCTGCGGATATGCATAATTTTCTTACGTGAAGTGAAGTTAGGTTAAGTATAATTTTTCAGATTTAATTAAGTCGTTTCACACTAGATTAACGTAAAAATACTTCTAATCTTCATAAGTATTGTCTAAAATCAGCATAAACATCATGAGCAAGACTTTTTTATTTTTATTTCACGGTTATTTTTTATCTCACGTGTCACTATTTGAACCTGTCTATTTTCCCAACAGTGGAGAGCTTTATGGAATTTATGTCAATGTTGTTTCCTATTTATTCTTTTTATATTTACTGATTTGTCATATACGACGATATCTCAAAACTTCTTTATTGAGCATCTCACCTTTGGGAAGCATATAACCTATACCGCGTCACTTTTTAAGATTTTTGAAGAGTGTGTGATGCAATCAAAGTAATTCTCTATTATTTTGCAGCAGAGACTAAGGGGGGGGGGATCGAGAAGAGGAGGAGGCTTGAAAGAAAAAAGAGAGGCAGATAGATAAAGAGAGAGTGGGATACCTCAAGCAGCCAACAGCCAACAGAGTACTCTATATATGACCGATTGAGCTATATGGGAGAAACTTCTGCGATGTAACATAGATTTTTATTTTTTTTTTATTTATTTTTTTTTTTTTTATTTTTTTTTTACAGAAGCTCTCTGATTATTGTGATGAAATAAAAGTGATACTGCAGCCTTTCGCGCGAGAGAGACCGAGTTATATGGAATAAAGACAATATAGAGAGTAAGAAATGGATGGATGGCACGAGAGGGAGAGAGAAAGATAGATTACAACCCTAAACAGATATCAGTGTACCCCGTTGATGAGATAACGGACTATATTATGAAAGTATATGTCACGTAACGTGTTTTTTAAAGTTTTTCTTAGCAAGCCAAGAAAAAGTTCATTTACAAATTGTCTTTGGTATTGGGAAACATACGAAGATTTTCGAAGGGGGGATTTTCTACGGAGCAATATTTATGGGAATAATTTTTCTTGGGAAGAGAGTCTCCATAAAGAGCGCAAGAAGCTAGGGCTGAACAAAGAAAGCTCCCTCATATACAGAATAATTTATGTCCGTTTCAAGTTTTAATAGGCTACTACTCCTTACTTTCAGTTGAAAAAACTTGTTTTTTTTAATTTAATTCTCTTAAAGAAACAAACAATTCCTTCGTGATATATTTAACATCCTCTATTGACTTTTTCTACTGGTCAAACCTTTTCATCTTCTCGTTGACATTCCATCGAATTAGCTTTCACTTTCTATTTACTTTCTTATTATTATTATATAATTTGTATTGTGTTTTCTTAGCACTGTAATCTTAGCTAACAGTGTACCGTGTTGATGAGATAACGGAGTATATTATGAAAGTATTTGTGACGCAATGTTTTTTTTTTAGGTTTTTCAGAAGTTTGCTGATGAATGTGACCAGATAAAAGTGCTGCTTCATGTTCATTCTTTCGCGTATGATTATCATCTGCGATGTGTTCAAATGTATGCCAACGGAAAACAGTCTCCTATCAAACAGGGATATCATCTCATAAGCTTTTTGGATGACTTCACCAAGTACTATAACAAAGGACCAAACTTTGCAAGGAATCTAGTTTATGCAGGTACATAATTTGTTCTTGACTGCCAAGTTGTCTAATCTTAATAAAAAATGAACTAAAAAATTTTGGCTAATCCTAACGAAAAATAGACTAAAAATGTTGGCTAATCCTAATGAAAAATGAACTAAGGGCCAAACTTTGCAAGAAATCTAGTTTATTCAGGTACATAATTTTGTTCTTGACAGAAGAGCTGGATAATCCTAGTGAAAAATGAACTAAAAAAGTTGGCTAATCCTAATACAAAATGAACTATAAAAATGTTGGCTAATCCTAATGAAAAATGAACTAAGGACCAAACTTTGCAAGGAATCTAGTTTATGCAGGTACATAATTTTGTTCTTGACAGACAAGTTGGCTAATCCTATTGAAAAATGAACCAAAAAAGTTGGCTAATCCAAATGAAAAGTCAACTTAAAAATGTTGGCTAATCCTAATGAAAAATGAACTAAGGACCGAACTTTGCAAGGAATCTAGTTTATGTAGGTACATAATTTTGCTCTTGACAGACGAGTTGGCTAATCCTTGTGAAAAATAAACTAAAAAAGTTTGCTAATCCTAATGAAAAATGAACACAAAAATGTTGGCTAATCCTAATGAAAAATGAACTAAGGACCAAACTTTGCAAGGAGTTCAGTTAATACAGGTACATAATTTTGTTCTTGACAGATAAGCTGGCTAATCCTAATGAAAAATGAACTAAAAAAGGTTGGCTAATCCTAATGAAAAATGAAATAAAAATGTTGGCTAATCCTAATGAAAAATGGACTAAGGTCCAAACTTTGCAAGAAATCTAGTTTATGCAGGTGCATAATTTTGTTCTTGACAGACTAGTAAAAAAAAAAAAAAAAAAAAAAAAAAAAAAAAAAAAAAAAAAAAAAAAAAAAAAAAAAAAAAAAAAAAAAAAAAAAACACTTGAGGCATTGAAAAATTGCAAAGTTAAGAATTTTTAAATTATGCGATTCCTGAAAATATCAGATATTCTCTATCATTTAATAGAGTAAAATTCTATTTTTCATTACATAGATTTAACCTTTCTTAATTGATTGCCTTTGTATAATTTGTATTTGTTTTAGGAATTACTTAATTGTGACGGTTCTTCTTTTTATTTATCAGATCCGGTGCCAAATTTTGACTAATTTTGATTTGGTAAAGTTAAGGACATGGTTGTTCATTTCTTCTGTAAAAATTACTTGGCATTCAACTTAAAAATAACAATTTAGATTGCAGTGGCTAAATACGTTGCTTATATCTATTCGGGCTAAAATTGTTGTTTTACTGCTCAAAATTGCAGAAATTACAGCACAAAAACAGCCTCATTGCTGTGATATGATCTCGCTCGTCACTTAAATTCTAATACAGGAAGCAGCCCGATATTAAATTCTAGAGTTTAAGTTACATTGGATTAGCACCGAACCTTTCTGAGATTAAATTAAAAAAAAATATATCGAGCGATATTGAAACTTAAGGTATACAGATTTTCCTTTTGAGGGTGCTATTTTCTCTCTCACACTTTACTCTTTAAGCTAATTTTTTGCTGGTGCTTCGCTGACAGCACTTTTTGTCTAAAAAGGGTACTACAACTTTAAAGTTTTGGATGAATCATATCATTCCTAATGTTCCACGAATCACTTTATCGAAGCGTTTGCCCCTGAAAAAAAATAAATACGCATGCTTGACCCCTTCTTATAAAAAAGCGAAGTTGTGTATATTTACAGCTAATGACTTGAAACTACTGATCTAGGTCTCTTAGACATGATATGAACTGAGTAATTTTCACCACATTTTTGTGGAAAAATCTCTTCCTTAAAAGTATGTAAATTGCTAATGCTAATAACCTTTTATTGATAAATTTAAAATCAGTGAATCTTGCACATTTGGAATCAGCATTAACATCAAATTCCTTTCATATATTTATCTTTATTAATTCCCCGCGGGGAATTCTCCCGCGTGAAATCCCCTAATTTATGACAGAAGTGTCACGAATTTAGCAACCATTAAAATAAGAACTTACTTCTCTAACTTGGTATAGACAGTCTTGTGGGATACCCATCCTGATTGCAAAGTATTGCTTACCACCAGTGACCTTGAATAGAGGTATAATCTCGCCTGATTCTTCCATAGAATTCATTCGTTATTAATTCCCCGCGGGAAATTCCCCTACGTGAAATCCCCTAATTTGTGACAGAAGTGTAACGCATTTAGCAACCATTAAAATAAGAACTTACTTCTCTAACTTGGTCTAGGCATTCTTGTGGAATACCCATCCTAATTGCAATGTTCAACGCGTAACTAAAGTCTTGTTTACCATTAACGACCTTGAATAAGGGTATAATCTCGCCTGATTCTTCCACAGAAGTCATCCTCTAGAAAAAGAGCAGTTATAAATAAAAGAATTTCTTGATGTTCCAAAGACAGTGAAACTGAAATCTGGGGAATTCCCCATGGGGAATTTATAGTTATTAAAATCAAATTCCTTTCATGTATTTATCGTTAATAATTCCCCGTGGGGAATTCCCCTACGTGAAATCCCCTAATTTATGACAAAAGCATATCGTTATTAAAATCAATTTCCTTTCATGTATTTATCGTATTTAAAGTTTTGCTATTAATTACCAGGAATTGTTTGATAAGAATATGATATTGCGTTTTTAAAGTCGCTTTTGAATATGGTGTATTGGCTTGTCTTAATTGGAAATAACGGTAAAAAGGATAATAGTGTTGACTCTAGGATAATATTGTGAATGCAGTGAACAGTGTTAGTAACGCTAAAGCTGAACAACACTAGAATAATTTCTTAAACCACAATGGCCTTTCATAACAAAAACAAAGAAAACGACCAAAAATAGGGTTTTTAAAGGCCGAATGAAAATACTGAAGAAAACACAGAAAGCGAATATTTCGAGAGAACAACCGCCTCTCTGCTTCAGTGCGAACAAAATAATAATGTCAAGAAAAAAACGAAAATTGTGAATAACTCACTTTATTGTTGTTAGATATTTGATTTTAATTCTTTTAATTTTTGGTCTTTTATTGAATTTTATGAATTTTTAAGGCGGTTTTTTTCATTGGCTTTGTTTTACTTTCCGCACTTGTTTTTTTGTTTTTTGGTTTTTTCCTTGATCTTATTTGTTTGTATGTGCTGAAGAAGAGAGGCGGTTGTTCTCTCGAAACATTCGCTTTTTCTGTTTTCTTTAGTATTTTCATTTGGCCTTTGAAAACCCTATTTTTGGTCGTTTTCTTTCTTTATGCTGAACAACACTCTTTTTTCACTTCAATATCATTAAAAATGGATTCTATACCTTATAGAATTGCTCTATCTCGTCCAATATAAACTTTTTTGGTTTGTGTGGTCACACTGTTTAGAATTAATTGGGTGGTCTTGCCATAACTTTTAGAGCTTGGATTATAAGCGATCTGAATAAACGGCAGAAATATAAAAGCCGACACTTACTTTCCTGGAAATCTTAGAAAAATCTTGAAACTTCTCTTGTTTTATGGCGGAAATAGATATAATTATTTTTAGAGAATCTTTTATCATTAGAAAGTGCAATTGTTTTCGATCGAACGGAGCAGAATTTTCTTTTAAAATTCGGGGCAGCATTGTCCCTAAAAACGTTCTAATATACCTGATAGGAAAATGTCCAAAATCACCTCAAAAGAAATGTCATTTGTCTCAGTTTGACCGCTCTTCGAATTTTCTATGGTGCAACCTGCTTTGATTGAAAATTGTGCCGACAGAATTTCATTGTCTTTTCAGTCAAATTTCGTAATCAAATCACAAATTCTCAATAGGTTTCAACGATAAGTAGTCCCCTGGGAGAATTTACGAATGGACTTTTTGCCTTTGAGGCAGTCAGCCGACGTCGAGGCTCATGTTTCAAGTGTCGAATCCCCGCTTACAGGTTCGGAAAGGGTTTTGGTTTGAAGGAGAAGATTACAATGATAACTGCTAATGGAAAGCCAATATTACATGAAGAAAAATAAAGTGAGGTTTACCCTTGGAAACTTATGTCTAACTTCCATAATGTCTAAAATCCGTACAGCCCTTATTAAATTGAAGTGAGACGGGGTTAAGAACCCTTTTATTGGGTCTTGATTTTCACTGAGTACATTTGCAGGGGCGTAATAGTTTCATAAAAGAAGTGACGACCGTGTATTATTCCAGGATATGTAGGCCAAAATATGACCTGACATAATTTTAGACCCAACATATTTCCTGTGTTGAAAATATGCACTATTTTAGTATATATGCTACCAAAATGGGGTTATGCTTTTAAGTAGCACTCTCATATTACCCAGTGAGCTAGTCTAGCCTACGGTCTAGGCTCCTCAAGGCTCAATGAGTGTATTCGTACCTATTTTTTTTACTGCAATAACTTTTTCGAGGAAAAAGTATAGTTTACTTAAATTTTGGAATAATCTATTATGTAATTCTCTTAAACTAAAATAATCTTAAGTAAGGAAATGCAAGTATATAAATATGCAATGAAAGAAACAACAGCTTTAGAAATAACAGCCCCCAGTATTATGTTTAAGACGTCTGTCACGCACCTATCTTAGGTTATATGACTATCTACCTTAGTTCTGCCCTAGGAATGACGCATGGACGGATGATAGACAGACCTATCTATTAACAAATAAACTGACATCATTTTTAAACAATCCTAATAAGGGCTTATGCCAAATTTGCCAAGGTCAAGGACAAATCGAATCGAACAATTATTTATGTTTAAGACGTCTGTCACGCACCTATCTTAGGTTATATGACTATCTACCTTACTTCTGCCCTAGGAATGACGCATGGACGGATGATAGATAGACCTATCTATTAAGAAATAAACTGAAATCATTTTTATACGATCCTTATAAGGGCTTATGCCAGATTTGCCGAGGTCGAGGGCAAATCGGATCGAACAATCGGACTATCTGCCTTGGCTTTCTCTTCAATTACACCTCGACCGAATCTGATGATTTTGAATTTAAATCAAGTAGTTATGGGCATCAAGCCATGGCTAAATGTAAAAAAGGCGAAGACAGATAGTCGAGTGAGTGAGAGGCAAATCTGGCATAAGTCCTTATTAAGATTGTATAAATATGATTTCAGTTTCAATAACATTTTGCGTTTCAAAAAGATTTCAATCTATTTAGATGACTAAACAAGTACGCCTCCACCGAGTCTGTTGATTTTGAACTGAAATCAAGTAGTTGTGGGCATCAAGCCACGGCTAATTGTAGAAAAAGCCAAGACAGATAGTCCAGTGAGTTAGACGCAAATCCATTTGAATTTTTAAATTCCGTGGATCTTTCAGGGTTTCCACCACACGTGCTACAACTAAAAATACGCGTACCAATAATACTGTTAAGAAATATCAACCCACCAAAGCTTTGCAATGGCACGCGACTTGCCGTAAAAAAAACAATGGAAAACGTAATAGAGGCCACAATCTTGACAGGGCCTTTTGAGGGCGAGGCTGTTCTTATTCCTCGCATTCCCATGATTCCAACGGATCTGTCTTTTCAATTTAAAAGATTGCAATTCCCAATTCGATTAGCATTTGCAATCACCATCAACAAAGCTCAAGGTCAATCATTAGAAAAAAGTGGTATAGATCTTAATACTGATTGTTTTTCCCATGGACAATTGTACGTTGCATGTTCGAGGGTCGGTAAACCTGACAATCTATTTATATGCAGCGACAATTGGACAGCGAAGAATGTTGTATATTCGCAAGTTTTACGCAGTTAATTTGTATTGTATCTATCTATCTATCTATCTATATAAAAACGTTCTGTGTGTATGCATGTTTGTTTGTTTGTTTGTAAAAAGAGCGTTTGCATATGACGTCATTATAAGTACATAAGGCTTTGTATATGCACAGACAATGGGAAAGCCAAGAATGTTGTATATTCGCAAGTTTTACGTAGTTCAAAACACAGCTTATTTTTTGGTTGAATTTAAGAAAAATTTATAGTATTAATCGCACTGTTATTCCACAAACCCAATATGATCAGCAAAAAGATTTCTTTTTTTTGTTGGTTTGTCATCTATATAACAATAAAAAAAAGAGCCCATAAACTTCCTAATTTTACATATTTATTAATAATTTCATAAGTATAATTGAATGTAACTGAATTATAATATTATTTATTTATAATCATTTGAACGCTAATAAACAAATTTGTTTGTTTTTTGTCTATTTGCCATAATAATAATGATAAAAATTTAGTCCGTAAACTTCCCAGCTTAACATACTTTTGAAAAAGTTTATTTATAATTTCTGCTTGTTTAATCTATTTATAACCATAGGGACATTAATATTCGACGAACCATCGCTCGCTGCACGCCAACTATACGACTATATTTTGGACCACGAACGGAATTACGGCTTCAAAGTCTTACGGATGTCTCCTCTTGACGCCAATGGAGAAACTGAATACATTCTTGTAAGGACGTTGACTAATGTGGCCTTTAGGAGTATGCATGAGCAGCGTAATGTACCAGATTATGATGCTACATTCATCGTCTCATTTTCTCGGTCGGAGGCCTCATCGCGATCACCACATATTCTTGAACTAAAATTCTATGTCATCCTTGTTACACGAAGGTGAGCAATTTTTGTTTCTTGAATTATTTCTTAAAGACCTAATTGGATTAAGAGACCTTTTCTAGGGTATTTTTTCAATTCTCTTTATGGGCTCTTAAGCTCAACTTCGACGCAAGTCAGTAAACGTTGTCAATTGAAAATATTAATAAATTAAAAATATTAATAAAATATTAATATTAAACGTTGTCGGTTGATATTGAATTCCAGATGATATTTCTGATTAAAGTTATTTCTATAGAGTTTTTGTTGTAAATTCCTGTGAAAAAACGACATTTCTTCCAATACGTGTCTTAGAATTAATTAAATAGAAAAAACAAAAACTTTTCAACTGAAAGTAGGGAGCAACATTCAATCTTAAAACGAAAAAAAATTAATCCTTATGAGAATGGGAGCTAGTGCAAATAGTGAGGTTTGAGGAAAGGGTAGGTGAAAAATAAAACTGAGATGGCAAACAGCCAAGGGTCACGTCACCTGTAAGCTCTTACACTCTGTGGCGGAGATCTTTCATTAATCGAGGGAGAGTTGTTTGAATGTTACTTGAGTTACAGAGACAGTAACTAGATGATATTGATGGTCAAATGAAGATAATGTTAGGCTATGAACATCTTAGATTTTAATCATAGATACAATACAAAGTACGTCTAAGGACCCCAGGGAGATAAATATGGAGCAGAAGAAAAATCGAAAGGTGCTCATTAAAGATTATAAGGAGTTTTTAGATCAAGTAACGACCAAGCTACGGGGAGATTGGTTTTCAGTGCTGAATATCTTTGTTAAAAAAATAACAAAAAACTTTGCAGTCGTTTTAGAAAAGAAGAAAAGTCAACATCCTTATAATCGGACTTTTTCGGGAAGAGGGGAATAGTAATGAAAAAAATAAATATTCGATGATTTGGATAAAAATTGCTTAAAATTCAACAAATTGGGATTTCGGAAGGGGGTGGGTGCTTCGAAGACAGGTTTTCATCAAGAAGAATGTCTGAAAATCAGAATTTTATATTTAGTATGTCTAGGATCGTAAAGCCTTTATTCCTAGTAATAGTTGACAGCAGTGTTTTAGACAACCAAACAAAAACTTGAGGTACTAGCGAGTATATCAAAAGGAGAGTTAGAAATGGCGAGTATATCAAAAGGAGAGTTAGAAATGTGCAGGGGAAAATATTTAGCATCGAACGAATATATGTTCTCTCAAAACATGTCTACGAAGTTTGGACGAACCTCAGACTGTGTTCTTCTAGAAGAGTTATCATCACTAAAGTCAGCGATAGCATCAAATGAAGGCAAACTAGTGAAGCACAGGCATTGGCGTATCTAGATTTTTTGTTATGGGAGATATATTTTTTCTTTGGGGGACGGTACAAAAAAACTATGAAAACGCATTAAAATCTTGTTTGTATTCATTTTGTTGCATTTTTACGAGGGGAACAATTTTTGGGTTGGATTAAAAAATCGACTGAAAAACACAAGTTCTCCTTTTAACAGCCAAAATTACATAGATTATATCTAATGAAAAAAAACAGCACCCGCCCTACAATTAAGCCTTGAGGGAAACCATAATCACTCTCTGAGGGTGAATAGGAAAGCTGATCATTCTAGGTTATCGTAATAAACAAATGAGACTTAAGGTAAGAAAACTTACTCCTTGTGCCGAAATAAGGTAACTTCATCAGAAAAATTATACTATGCTTGAAGAATGAAAAGCTTAAGAAGTATCCTGGAAGAGTGTAGCAGGGGTCGCTTTAGAGCCTAGCACAGAATATAGATAATAGATAATATAGATAATTCAAGAGAGTTGCACAATCGTGCTGTTTTGAATGTTTAACTCAAAAACAGAATGGGATATCCTGAAAAATATTCTTTTGAATCTAGGAAAGCACATGAAATTGTAGCTTTTTTGAATATTGCTGGACATAGGCAGCAGGGATATCGTAGCTTTTGTCGAATAATTAGCTGGATCTTGTCGTTGGCAACGTGTAAATAAAACAATAAATCGAGCACACTTTGGAGTACTCCGAAAACTGCCCTGATCTACTAAAATATGGATCCATTGAAAGATATTAGATGCCCTAGGATGTAAAGGTTATAGGCTGTCTATCAACCAGTGAAATGACATATTTTATACAATTCTGAAAAAGGCTTATACCAGCTTTGCCTCTCAACCAGACTATATGTCTTGGCTTTGTCTCCATCTAGCCATGGCTTGATGGCAACTTGATATTAATTCAAAAATCGATTGACTCAAATTTTTCAAATTTTATTTTCAAAATTTTATGAAAATTAAGAGGTGGTTCCATCGGTGCTTGCTAGGGACCAAAATATAGGCGTAATTTCAACTTTGGGTTAAAGTATAGGGGCTAAGGGGGATTGCCCCACATCCCTCATATTAGAGTAGTCTACCAATCTATGTTTACTAGTGATAATCATAAAGCCTGTCACTATCACAGAGAAAGAGAGACAGCTCACAGAGAAAGAGAGAAAAATAAAGGAAAAAAACAAAACTAAAAAAATAAAAATAAAAAAAAAAAAACTAAAAAGAAAAAAGAAAAAAAAACTAAAAAAAGTAAAAAAATGTAAAAACCAAAAAAAAACTAAAAAGGAAAAAAGGGGAAAAATACAAAAATTTATTTCATCATTTACCATTTCAAAAACGAATGTATATACAGACTGGGACATCGGAATACAAATGACGACCGGGACACAGGGAATATAAATGACGACCGGGACACAGGGACACAACTACAACGGGGACGCCGGGGGCACAGGGGGATATATAAATGACGATGGGGACACAGAAAATGTTCGATTAGCAATCACCATCAACAAAGCTCAAGGGCAATCATTAGAATCATGAGGTATAACTAAAAAAAACTAAAAAAAAGGCAGAAAACTAAAACCTAAAAAAAAGACCAATTCAAAAACGAATGTATATACAGACTGGGACACCGGGACACGAATGACGACCGGGACACCGGGACACAAGGAATATCAATGACGCCCGGGACCCTCAAAGAGAATTCACAGACTGGGACACCGGGACATAAATGACGACCGGAACACATGGAATATAAATGACGACCGGGACACCGGGGGGCACACGGGGATATATAAATGACGACGGCGACACAGGGAATCGTCGATTAGCAATCACCATCAACAAAGCTCAAGGGCAATCATTAGAATCATGAGGTATAGATCTGAATACGGATTGTTTTCCCATGGACCATTATATGTTGCATGTTCAAGAGTCGGTAAACCTGACAATCTATTTATATGCACAGACAATGGGACAGCAAAGAATGTTGTATATTTGCATGTTTTACATAGTTAAAAACATATATATATATATATATATCTATCTATATTCACAGGTGGGACATAGGGACACAACTACAATGGCGCGTAACTAATATGGCGCGTAACGACTTACGCGCGCGGGGGGGCTTGGGGGGGGGGGGGGGCGCGAAGCGCCCCCACCAACAAGGTGTTGGGGTGGCGCTTCGCGCCACCCCAACAGCTAGTATATATATATAAATAAGTTGTATGTATTTTTGTGTTGAGGGTTTGTATATGACGTCTGAAAAATAAAGAAGAAAAAAAAAACAAACTAAAATGTAAAAACTGGGAATTGCATAAATATTTCGAAATATTTTGACAATAGATTAAAGTAATTCGAAAACCTTAAAACAGATACTTAAAATTTTGAGGTTTATTATAAATTGTTGAGCTTTAGCAAGCTTGGTACGTATAGGAAGCTGCCCATATAGTTAATTCAAAGAGAAATTTTAGTATAAATCCTACAATGGCAGAAGAAACAGCCGAGGAATCTGCTCAAAGGGTTAATGCCAAAAGGCTTGCGGCTAAAGAACGCAAAACCGCGCAGTTAGATGAAAATCCACCTGGACAGCGAGAGTCAAATCGTATCAAAACTGAAAATGATAGCGATGATGATTGGGTTTGGGATTTTGACTTAGATAAGGTCATCAATGCCTACCAGATTTTAGTTAAAAAAACAAAGGTTTGGCGATATATATTTAATAGTGACGCTGAAAAATAAAGAAGAAAAGAAAACTGAAAAAAGAAAAAAGGTAAAAAACTAAAAAAAAAAACTAAAAAGAAAAAAATAAAAAAAAAACTAAAAAATTAAAAAAAGAAAAAACCTAAAAAGAAAAACGTAAAAAAAATAAAAAAAAAGAAAAAACTAAAAAAAAATTGGGAATGGCACAAATATTTCAATATATTTTGACAATAGATTAAAGTAATTCGAAAACCTTAAAACAGATACCCAAATTTTGAAGTTTATTATAAATTGTTGGAGCTTTGGCATGCTTGTCACGTAAAGATTTTTCCAAGTGTCAATGTTAGAATGAACATTGACAAATTGAAGAAAACAAATCAATAAAAAGAAGAAACTAAAAAAAGAAAAACTAAAAAAGAAAAAAACTAAGAAAAGAAAAAACTAAAAGAGAAAAAAAACTAAAAAAGAAACTGTATCTATATATATATAAAAATAAGTTGTATATATGCATGTTTATTTGTTTGTGGGTTTGTATTTCACGCCATTATTAAGTATATAAGGCTTTGTATATGACGTCATTATAAGATGACACTACAGACCGGGACACCGGGACACAAATGATGACCGGAACACAGGGAATATAAATGACGACCGGGACACTCAAAGAGAAATTACAGACCGGGACACAAATGACGACCGGGACACCGGGACAGAGGGAATATAAATGACGACCGGGACACTCAAAGAGAAATTACAGACTGGGATACCGGGACACAAATGACGACCGGAACACAGGGAATATAAATGACGACCAGGACACAGGGACATAACTACAACGGGGACGCCGGTGGCACAGGGGGATATATAAATGACGACGGGGACACAGGGAATGTTCGATTAGTAATCACCATCAACAAAGCTCAAGGGCAATCGTTAGAAAAATGCGGTATAGATCTGAATACGGATGGTTTTCCCATGGACAATTATTATGTTGCATGTTTGAGAGTTGGTAAACCTGAAAATCTATTTATATGGACAGACAATGGGACAGCAAAGAATGTTGTATATTCGCAAGTTTTAACGACTTACGCGCGCGGGGGGCTTGGGGGGTGCGAAGCGCCACCACCAACTAGATGTTGGGGTGGCGCAAAGCGCCACCCCAACAGCTAGTATTATATGTATTTTGACAATTCTGAGAAAAATCAAAAGTTTGAAGCTTGGTAGAAATCGTTGTTAGACCTTGGATTTGATCAGTAATGTCTTTCTTAGATATGAAAAAAAAAGTTTTTAAGTTTTATAACTTCGGTTCAGAATCGCTAAATTTATTATGTAAACTGCAAAAATATAAATGGTGCCTGAGAAATAATTTTAATTTTTTTTTTTCTAACATGAAACATACCTGAAAATTTTTAAATTAGTTTTTTTTATAATATTTTTATATACGTCATTATTGCAATATTGTTGTCACACTTGTCGTACTTGTGTGAATAATTGAAGATTTTCATGTATGGAAAAGTTTACATTTAATTGGTGAATAAATCAACTGGTAATTACAATTGTATATTTTTAGCAAGGGATTACAACAATTCAAAACCCTCAAGCAAGGAAACAAAAGGTTTTAAGCTTAATAAACAATTGGTGTTAGAAATTGTACTTGCTTCAATAATCAAATATCCCAAAAGTTTAGCATGAATAGACATTAAATTGCTTAAAGAGCAAAAAACTGGTAATTGCAAAATATTTGTATATATTTTAAGCGTCTGAGGTAAAGATGAAAAAAAAATGCACAATAAAAAAAAATGTACAATAAAATCTTTGGTTGGAAAACAAGATACAGCGGTGACTGGCCACAAAAACGATCTATTTACGGCCACAAAACGATCTAAAATGGCCACAAAAACGAATAGGTTAGTACTTTAAGAGAGAATTCGTATTTTTCACTAAGTGGCTGTATCGAACCTATAGTGATGTCATGACATCAAGAAAAGGTTAATCATTTTTGCGATTTAATCTTAGTTTTCTTTATATATTTCCATAGTTTCATAGTATGGTGATTAAGGTGTTTATCATGTCTGCTTTAAGCATTTTTGCACTTGAATCATACTTTAAGTTTTACATGGTTTCATCTTTTTATTTCTGTATTGTCTCTTGCTGCTTTTTTAGTATAATCTGATTCAAGAAAATAGGGAGTTACAGAATAGAGTTTCTGTTGTGCAATTTAACTCAGAGACTGTATGAGCTTCTTAACTTATTCTTAAAACTCTGTCAACTAAAGAAAAGACCATGCTTCATTTCACAAAAAAGGGGGTGTTGAATACCGATCATTATGAGCTGTTTCCTATAGATAGAAAATTCAAGGTTGAAAACTCATTTTAAAATGAGGAGGTGAAATAAAATTAGCATCTTCTAATCTTCGATTCTACCGTAAATTAAATAAAAAAACAAGTTTTTTTAGCGGAAAGTAAGGAGCGACATTAAAACTTAAAACGAACAGAAATTACTTCGTCTGTGAAAGGGGCTGCTTCCTCATCAACGCCCCGCTCTTTACGCTAAAGTTTGACTCTTTCTCTTAGCTCTACTTTTAAAACAGTAAAAAACTTTAGCGTAAAGAGCGTGGCGTTGATGAGGAAGCAGCCCCTTTCACATACGAAGTAATTTCTGTTCGTTTTACGTTTTAAGTTTTAAGATTCTATGACTTTAAGGGGTTGTTTCCCCCTATTTTCTAAAATAAGGCAACTTTTCTCAGGCTCGTAACTTTTGCTGGGTAAGATTAAACTTGATGAAACTTAAATATTTAAAATCAGCATTAAAATGCGATTCTTTTGATGTAGCTATTGGTATCAAAATTCCATTTTTTAGAGTTTTGGTTACTATTGAGCCGGGTCGCTCCTTACTACGGTTCGTTACCGCGAACTGTTCGACTATAAATTGGTATCAAAAGTGTTCAAATGTGCCGTTAATCCATGCAGAGAAGTAGGTAAATGATCCCAAGGAAACAAAATGGTCCAAGAAAGAATTGTTCAGTGGAAAATATTCAAAGCAGAATTTTTTTCGAAATCCAGTCAGAAGCTTTCTATGTTATATCTTTCTTCTTTTGAATTGATTCAATGCCTTTCTTAGCAGTACATCAGTTTTCATTCTCTCTTTTATTCATTCCGTTTTATTATATAATTTTGTATATTTATTCTAGACAAGAATCTATAAATTATCTTGGCTACTATTCGGGCCATGAGCAGTTGTTGCAAGCAGCCATCCAGGAACAAGCCAGAAATTTTGAATTGCTGTTGAAACAAGAGCTAAAAAATGCCAGAATTCATTGTCGGAGAGACCTATTATGGCAACGGCTGTTTAGTTGGCCAGGAAAAGAGGCCGAGTCTCGTAAAGAGGTAAGTGGCTACTGTCATGCTGTCAAAATTCATAACAAATTCCATAGTAAAAACAGGTTTTGAGGTAAGTGTACCATTTTAACGCTGGAAGGTGTTATGTTACATGACGTAACTTTCACAGGGGATCAGAGAACATGAAATATGACTTTGGAATTTTGGCTCTTATTAAAGACCATAAGTTTTTCCACGGCAGGTCTTTTAACAGTCTAAGATGTGGCAATAACAAATAACCATATTGAATTTTATGGCAGATCAGAAAAGAATATTTTGTCGCAGTCCATGTGTAAACTTCGTAACACATTGTACACTTCTGAGATAATTGCCAATAACTGTTTGCTAAGGTGTTTTCAAACAGAGTGTCAACAGGGCAATATATAAATATATATATATATATATATATATATATATACATATATACATATATCTTCTATATATATAAAAATAAGTTGTCTGTCTGTCTGTGGGTCTGTGGATCTGTGGATCAGGTGACGTCATGTTTCGGCTGACGTCATGAAATTAGTTGCCGTCATTTTTGTTATGATGATGCTTAGTATATTGTAAAACACATTAATTTGGTTAATAATATACCATTTAAAACACCAAAATGAACATGCTGGAGTAGTCACTCGGTGAGAGAGGGTGTCAGAACGGAGAATGAAGGTCCCAGGTTCAAATCCTGGTTAGGCTAAAAAAGGTAAAAAACTAAAAACTAAAAAAAAAACTGAAAAAACTAAAAAAAGGCAAAAACTACAAAAAAAACTAAAAACTAATAAAAAAATAAAAAAGCCGAAAAACTAAAAAAACTAAAGAAACTAAAAAAAGGAAAAAACTTAAAAAACTAAAAACTAAAAAAAACTAAAAAAAGGAAAAATGAAAAATAGAAGAGAAAAAGAATACTAATAAAATTAAAAATAAAAATAAAAAAAAATAAAAAAGATAAAAAGCTAAAAAAAAGGTAAAAACCAATAAAAACTAAAAAGAAAAAAAGGTAAAAAACTAAAAAAAAAAAATTCATCTAAAAAACTAAAAAAAACTAAAAGAACTAAAAAAGTAAAAAAAAACTAAAAAAAGGAAAAAACTGAAAAATAAGCGGGATATAAAACAGGGGGATATAAATGACGACCGGGACACCGGGACATAAGGAATATAAATGAATCAGAAAATACAACTCATGTTTCCAAATGACGTCGTTTGGAGCCCAAATTGAAAATCCAGATCAATTTATGTCTACTTTCAAAGTAAAAGGGCAAATTTATCATAGAGCAGGGTCTCTTCTACCATTCTCAGGCGAGAATCATAAATTTTTACAATTGTACTTCATCAGTGATAGAAATTCTGAATTGAATGCACGTTGCGAAATTTCTCCCAACATTGAAAGGACAATCGTTTCCCAATTACAACATCTTTTCCACGAAAATAATAATTTAGTGCGTCTGTTCAAAACAGCCATCGATTTGATGCCTACTTATACGCATAAAATTGTTATTTCCGCTGACAAAACGCCTCCTGGCCAACATGTGCGTAGATACAATGCTCCAACTATCGACGAAGTGGCCATCGTTATGGTCGGTGATCAGTTTTTACCTCGAGATATTATTCTCAGGGTTTCCACCACACGTGCTACAACTAAAAATAGGCCTACCAATAATACTTTTAAGAAATATAAACCCACCAAAGCTTTGCTATGGCACTCGACCTGGCGTAAAAAAAAAACAATGGAAAACCTAATAGAGGCCACAATCTTGACAGGGCCTTTTGAGGGTGAGGCTGTTCTTATTCCTCGCATTCCCAAGATTCCAACGGATCTGCCTTTTCAATTTAAAAGATTGCAATTCCCAATTCGATTAGCATTTGCAATCACCATTAACAAACCTCAAGGTCAATCATTAGAAAAATGTGGTATAGATATTAATACTGATTGTTTTTCCCATTGACAATTGTACGTTGCATGTTCGAGGGTCGGTAAACCTGACAATCTATTTATATGCAGCGACAATTGGACAGCGAAGAATGTTGTATATTCGCAAGTTTTACGCAGTTAATTTGTATTTTATCTATCTATCTATCTATCTATCTCTATAAAAACGAGTTGTATGTATGCATGTTTGTTTGTTTGTAAAAAGAGCGTTTGCATATGATGTCATTATTAGTACATACGGCTTTGTATATGCAGAGACAATGGGAAAGCCAAGAATGTTGTATATTCGCAATTTTTACGTAGTTTAACTCCTGCAGACGAAATGAATGCTTGCCTAAAAAATTCTAATTTATAGGCACACGTAAAAATATTAAAATTAACTACAAATATGCGTGTCCGATTGCAAAACGATGACTCTGGTCAAACAGTAGACTCAATTTCAGGACGTATACAACTACCTGCTGATTTCTGTAATTTAGTGACGTCCAAAAATGAATTGATTGAAAAAGTATTTCCGAATATTCTAAAAAATTATCAAAATAATAAATGGCTAAGTGAAAGAGCGATTCTCGCACCCAAAAATATAGACGTCCACGAAATCAACAATATTGTTTTGAACAAGATTCGAGACCAGGCAGTCCTTTACAAGTCACTCGACACAGTTTTGGAACCAAATGAAGCGGTTAATTATCCATCTGAATTTTTAAATTCCATAGATCCTTCAGGGTTTCCACCACACGTGCTACAACTAAAAATAGGCGTACCAATAATACTTTTAAGAAATATCAACCCACCAAAGCTTTGCAATGGCACGCGACTTGCCGTAAAAAAAAAAACAATGGAAAACATAATAGAGGCCACAATCTTGACAGGGCCTTATGAGGGTGAGGCTGTTCTTATTCCTCGCATTCCCATGATTCCAACGGATCTGCTTTTTCAATTTAAAAGATTGCAATTCCCAATTCGATTAGTATTTGCTATCACCATTAACAAAGCTCATGGTCAATCATTAGAAAAATGTGGTATAGATCTTAATCCTGATTGTTTTTCCCATGGACAATTATACGTTGCATGTTCGAGGGTCGGTAAACCTGACAATGTATTTATATGCAGCGACAATTGGACAGCGAAGAATGTTGTTTATTCGCAAGTTTTACGCAGTTAATTTGTATTGTATCTATCTATATAAAAACGAGTTATGTGGATGCATGTTTGTTTGTTTGTAAAAAGAGCGTTTGTATATGACGTCATCATTAGTACATACGGCTTTGCATATGCACAGACAATGGGAAAGCCAAGAATGTTGTTTATTCGCAATTTTTGCGTAGTTTGAAAAACATATATAAATCTATCTATATTCACAGGTGGGACACAGGGACACAACTACAATGGCGCATAACTAATATGGCACGTAACGACTTACGCGCGCGGGGGGGCTTGGGGGGCGTAAAGCGCCCCACCAACTAGGTGTTGGGGTGGCGCGAAGCGCCACCCCAACAGCTAGTATATATATATATATATATATATATATATATATATATATATATATATATCTCTATATATATATATATATATACATAAATATATATATACATATATATACAGGTATTTTGGAATACCACACTGTCTTTCCATGATGTACAATAAACAGCTCTATAGGGAAAAATACTTTTATGAGACAGGTAATAAAAAATCCCTGGATATTTCGGTCACATGCACAGTAGCCGTCCTCAGCAGATAAACACTTAGGTTAATCTGCTGAAAACGGCAACTGTTAATGTGACGGAAATATGCAGAGATTATGTTTTTGTTTTCACTGTCTAATAAAAGGATCTGTCCCTATTGAACTGCTATTTGTAGGGCAATATGTGTTCAAGAAATATGTGTTCAAACTTTGTAAGTGACACTTTTCTTCGGAAAATCTTGTGAGGTAAACATTACGTGCAATGATGAACTCATTTCGTATGCAATATTAGTGATTGGTCATTCAATCGTCGGTATCACACCTTAAGATTATATCTAAAAATTTTAAAACACCGAAATAGTTGCCAAAAATGAATAGCTAAGTTTTTATCAAAAGAAGTATCAGTAGGGCGATGTGTGTTCAATCGTAATTTGACCCGTCTGGTCTATAGTGTTCTACTGATCCTCTCTTTGAGAAGAGCCTAGCAATTGGTTTTGAGGAAATTTTTCAGAAGTGGGAAATTAAGCTACAGTCTTTCGTGACGGTGACGTGACCGTGGCCTGTCGATTTTTCCAGATCGTCAAGATGTCGAAGTCGAAACTCTTTTTTTTATTGGTGCGATTTGGTCGCGTTTAATAAAGAGGTATTTTGCTGAGCTTTAGCATATGATGAGATTTTATGCTTTCTGGTGTAATATTGAGCTCTGGAGATATTTAAAAGGTTTGGGTGTTTGGAAAATGTGTTATGCATGTACACAAATAGCGTACCGTAACCTCTGTACATCATGCTATTTTGATGAATCCGCCTTTATAAGGTTCATTTCGATGGACCTCGTCTTAATGAGCACAGGATAGGCAATGAGAGAACTCGAAATCAAATGGGGGGGGGGGGGCTTTCCTGGACTTATATCATGCTGGTGATTTAAACATCCTAAATGAAAGTATGAGCAAAGTAAATAAACTTCTTGTGGTTTTGCGAGTTCAGGCCGGTAGAACAGTTCTGAAAATTAATACTAAGAAGACCAAGTCGCTAAGGCTAGGAATAAGTGAAGATGAAAAGGTTATGTTGGGTAACGAAAAGATTGATCAGGTGAACAGCTTCACTTACCTTGGTTGTATTATTAGTAACGACGGTGGGAGCAGCGAAGATGTTAAGAATAGAATAGCTAAGGATCAGGGTGTTTTTTCGCAGCTGAAAAAAGTTTGGAAATATCGGAAAACAGTTCTACAAACCAAGGTCAGAATATTGGAAGCTACAGTGATGACAGTGGTCAAATATGGTTCGGAAGCATGGGCGATCCGAAAAGCGGATGAAGATTTGCTAGATGTTTTTTTTTTTTAGAAAAATTGCCTACGGATTTGTTCTGAGTACCCGGCTTACTGACCGTATTTCAAACAGTAGGATGTACGAATAGTGTGTTTCAAACCCTCTTTCTAGGGCTAAAATGAGAGAAAGGCTGAGATGGCTAGGGCACGTTCTGTGGATGAAAGATGAAAGGTTTCCAAAGATTGTCGTTTTCGGCCAACCGTCTAGGGCTAAACGGAAAGCAGGTTGTCCGCTGTTGGGGTGAGAGGATATCATAAAGAAAGATTTTAGGGAAATGGGAATTTCCTGAAAGGGTGTAAAGAGGAAGGCTTTGAATAGATTGGGTTGAAAGAGGAGTGAGCTGTGAGGCTGTGTTGTCCTCAGGCAGCTTGGTGCTGCGGTGATTTGTTAATAGTATCAGTAGTAGTAATAGCGAAGAACACTAGAGTTGCAAAAATTATGAACAAATTGCGCAATTTCGCTATTAGTAGAGAGTTTCCCGATATTAAAATAGTGTACTGTAATCTCTGTAGCGCATGCTATTTTGATAATGGTGCTGAAGAAGAGTATGGAATTGTTATTTTACGAAAATTATACTTCTGCTAGATACGCTTTTTTTAACTTTATTGGTCTGAATGCAGTGGCGTATAATTCAAACAGCCCATCACACTGCTTTAGATCCCTGGTTCGATCCCGGGTTTCGGCAATTTTTTTTTTCTGTGGTGGCGCAGTGGGTTTGACCTTAGCTTGGTAATACGGGACCAAGAGATCGAATAATGCTGCAGCAATGCACTGCAGGGCCGACGCAGGGACCTTAGTAGTCAAGAAGCGTCGTTACTCTGATACAATACAATTTATTGGTAAGTAGCATCTATTAGTTTGTATTATATGGCTATTTACTTGTCAGACTAAATTGATCCAGGTTCTCAAAAGAGATTCAATATTTGATACATTTTTGTCTTCATTAAAAAAACAAAAACTTTTTTGCATTCTGACCAATGGTCTGCGTAGCGCAGGTACCGATATCCAGACTCTCTGCCTTCAGCTGGGAGTGCAATGTGTAGTTGGGATCATCTAAGGTGTGTCAATGTTACCTTCAATGCGTGTTTTTTCTTTCTTTTTATGAGAACTGAGAACAGCTTTTATTTTTTCCCTTCCTACAATCATCCTCGTTTCTTTTTTGTTGTTTTTTAATATGTTTTTGTTTCTCGTTTTTGTCAAATATTCATGTATAGTCAGTGTCATCGTAAAACTTATTTATTTTGTAATCGTGAGCACCACTTAACGTTTCGAGAAACTCCTGCTGAAATTTTTACCAGTGAATTTTTACTAGTAAATTTTTACTAGTGTTAGCCTTTGACACAAATTAGCGAAGTTAGGAATAGTCTCCAATATTACCTGCCTGTGAATAATCTTTTCATATATACTATATCCAAATTTAGCTTATAATTTCTTTTTTCAGTCCGGATTATCGTTCACGGAATTTCAAGAAATGATGAATCTTTCCAGTATTGTCGAAATCGATGCCTTTGACCCTAGCTTAAAACATTTCCTCTCTCAGCCTTATAGCTTTTATCAAGGACTCAGTAAATTAATAACTAATCGGTATGCAGAACGATGTCGCGCTTACAGTTCTGAAACTGTCCAATATACTGTTTTGCTTAGTCAAAAAGATCAAAATTGGTTCACTTGTATGGTTGTAGCTGTGGATTTAAAAAGACCGGTAAGCAGCATTTTATCTAAACATTTCTATGTGATTGTTGCTATAATCTAAGTTGTAAGACCTAGAACTCGTCATAAATTTCAATCAATGCAATGATTGATTTTAAGATGATTGTTTCATTTATCTAAAGTAATGTTCTCATTAATATCGGGTGTAGGAAAAACTTTATCCGGCTGGGAGAAAATAATCCCTAAACAAACCTTCGAAAAACCACTTCACTATAAAAACAGCTTCTAAAGAAATTATCCTTGGCTGGGCATTAATAGTTTTTAACCAAAAATCCTGGTGGCAAAGTTGGAACTGTCTGATACCAATTGGCGGAATTAGCTCAGTTTAACCCAAAGCTTTGCTAAAAGCTCACGCGTGTCGTTTTAGCCGAGGATTCTAAAAGCCGGATAAGCCTGCTTCACGTGACTGTAACTGTCGTCTAAGTTGTAAGGCCTAGAACTGTGCATGAATTTTAGCCAATCAGTGAAAAAATCAATTTTAAGTGCCTACCTTGAAATTTCTGCCTTTACTCTATTTGGTTAAAGTTTGTAGATAGTTCTAGGTCTACAACTTGGATGGAAACTATGGTTTTATTTGGCTAAAACGATATTTGTTACAGCACATAGCAATATAGTTGCTAGAAATAAAACTCCTGTCGATTGTTTTCCCAATCTGTCTTTATATAATCCTTCCTTTTCTTATTTTCAAGTTTTTATTGTGGTATATTCATCTCAAAAGTCTAAAGATAAAGTCTAATTTGACTGAAACACGTTTACTACGGCTGGGACAAACGAATCCCTAAATCTGCACCTTCGTAAATTCATCACACTGGAAATACAGTTAATAGAAAATATTTACCCTAACCTAATCGAAAGCTGTCTTTGACCAAGAAGATTGGCGACGAAATTTAAGTTCTTGAAACGATCGATAGAATTAGCTCAGTTAGACACAGATTTTACAAATTCCCTCGTGCAGCGTTGCCAATTCTTTGAAATAAACCGTATCAGTTTTCTGACTAAAATCGTACTGCAAAAGATTAATTGGTTCCACCTGAACAGCCGGCTAAAATTTGCCGTGACAAGAAGAAAATTTTAGATCTGAATCAGAAAGGAGCAAATAAGAACAAAATGTACCAAAAATTTTATCGTACCGAAAAAATTCCAAATTTGTCACACAATGCCAAGACCTCTAATTTGTACCAAAAACGTTATAATTGTACCTTGTTGGCAACACTGCACTCGTGTCGTTGTATCTGTGCATTTTAAAATACTGATAAGCCTTATATTATCTAAAGAGGCATCTGCATATGATTTTAGCTATCTTTCAAGTTGTAAGGCCTATAACTGTATGTGAGTTTCAACCTGTTGATGAATGGAAGAATTTTAGTTACCAGCCTTGAAAATTATGCTGAGTGGTTTTGCGTGCAAGACTCTCAGTCATATGTCCCTCTGGAAGGGGTTTAAGTCTCAGTGTTACCCATTAATTTGTTTGAGACGGGGAGGGGTCATCGATGTGGCTCTGGGCATAGTCAAAATCGACCAAGTATCAAAAGGATGCCTGGACAAATCCAGGGAAGGTAAACAGGAAAGGTGTGTGAAATGACAGGATGGCTGACCTCTAGCCCATCATTTTAATTCCTGGATGACTGGTCATGAAAAGGAGATCAGCACCACTGGTAGGGACTCTAAAGTCTAGTATGCATCCTTTACCTTTTACTTTCAGATTTTCTCCTTTAGTCTGATTGGTTGGAATTGGAACATAGTTCTGGGTATTACAACTTAGGTTTTTGCTATATTTGTCAGTTAAAACGCTTTACCATTTTTTTATGACCTGTTTAAAATAATATTTTCTTACTATGTAACTTGTATAGTAGTGCTTCCCAAAAATGAAAAGAATTGGATTTGACTCGAGCAGGTTTTTCACAGCTTGGAAAACAGAATCACTAGACACACCGTGAAAAAAACAATAAACGCTTGAGGCATCCCTAAGAATCGTTTTCTGCTTTTATTCTTTATCTGATGGTGCAATCTTGTACCTTAATCCCCCAACAAGCCAAGATGCTAACGAGTTTCGACTCCAGCTAAAGCGTCTTTCAAAGGGTTGCTGTCGTTGCGAACGCTGACTATGTCATATAGGAAATCCAACCTAATAATTTGACTAGAAAAGTAGTAATGTGACTAGGACGTATCTGAAGAAAGAATTACTTAAACTGACTACTAAACATCAAAGCTAAGACTCTGGGACCAAACAACTGTTAGCACCGTTTATTAAAAATATTCTATTATGAATAAATTGACTGGTTATACTATATATGTTTCTGTTTCTTCTTTTAAACAGGCTATAAAGCCTTTAAGGGATGTGTTATTAATGTAATGGTTTATTATATATTCCAGCGGAAATAAATTATAAATTCTATAAAACTGTGTCGACGCATTTGGGTATTGGAATTCGGTGACAAAATTAGAACCGTGTAAACTCAGTCGGTATGAATTATCTCAACATTCTATAAATGTTAAATATGTGAAATAAAAAATAAAAATGCAAATATAAAATATAATTACAAAATATATAAAATATCAAAAATCATAATATAATTATATATATATATATATACTTATATATTATAATACTTGTCTTATTTCTAACATATTTCAGACTATTTTCAACTTGTCAAGGGACTCTGATGGTATGGTGGTCATAGCTAAGAATAAAATTGAAAGAACTTCTCAAAGAGATGCCCTGATAAAAGAGTTTGTCAATCTATGCTGTTTTCATACATGGACAGGGCTTCTCGGATGATTTTATTGATGATTTACTGATGATGATTTTATTTTTGTTCAGGTTTGTTATTGCGAAATAAAATACTATATATTTTCATCTTTTGTCGTCATAATTTTGGAGTCATTATAATCTTATAAACATAGGCTAGTTCTAAGAATTTCAACTTTTTAGAAATTGATATTTTATATTCAAAAATTATATTTTTTGAAACATAGGCCAGTTCTAAGAATTTTAACTTTTTTGTATATTGTAAGCAGGGCCATATCCAGGATTTTTTTTTCGAAGGTGGGGCTACAAAAGAAAAAAAAACTTCATAAAACGTATCAAAAATTTGTTTATATTCATTTTTGGTGGTTATTTTAGTAGTTGGACAAACATTTCGGGAGGGGGAGGGGGTTCAAACTGCTAACCCCCCCCCACTCCTGGATGCGGCCTTGATTTTAAGTAACTTATTATTGAACGTCATCATGTTCCAGGGTACCTTACACAACTTGTCTTAATTTTGAGAAGTGTAAGGGTAAAGTAGCCCAGTCCCGCCAGTCCAGGCAAGGGATCAATAATCCATCTAAAGTATAAACAAATAGTGCTAATCAGCTTATTAATGGACAGCAAGAAGTCTCGGGTACCTCCTGGCCACTGTTTAGGTAGGATATTACAAAATGAATATTAAAACTTCTAAGTAACATTCTGTAAATAAGAGATGACTGCTTTTTTGCAATTTTACTGGGGGGAAACAAAAGTAGTAGCGCCCGTGAAGCGGGCGGGAATCTGTCATAAGAAAGATGAAAAGGAACTGGGATTCATATTGGAGGTAGAAAAAATTGGAACTTCGAATAATGTGGGGTGGGGTAAAAGTTTAAAGGGAGTCAAACTTCTTATTACATTGTTATTGTGCTAGAGCCATAATTTTGGAAGCTTTGAGGCAAGAAGATATACTTCGGCTTAACAAAAGGGGCTGAGGGGAAGGTAGGCTATTGTGCATAGTATAATTTATGCCTGTTCTATGTTTTTACTCTTTACTCTCAATAAAAAAAAAATGTCCTTAGGGTTAATATTTGTTTATTTTAATATTAATAGATTAAGTGAAATTTATCAATCACCAGGTAATATATTGACTAAAAAGTTCTGTTTAAAGCATCGGGGCAAAATTTTTAACAGAAATAAGAAAGCTGTTGCGTCTGTTATTCATTTATTAATAGCCATGACAGGCCCCTTGACATTCAAACCAATGTATTATCTCATAATAGGGTGTTTTGTTTTTTATGTTTTTTTTATCCAGGAAGGGCTCCAACTAGAAAGTTCTGTTTAAACCATTAACAACAAGAAAGCTGGTGCGTCTGTCATTCATATATCAATAATCATGACACGCCACTCGTCATCCAAACCTTTGTATTATCTTAAAATAGGTGGTATTTGTTACCCAGGAAGGGCTCCAAGTAGAAAGTTCTGTTATAACCAAGGGGTCAAAAATTTTAACAAAATAAGAAAGCTCTTGCGTCTGTTATTCCTTAATCAATAGCCATGACAGGCCCTTCGTCATTCAAATCATTGCATTATCTTGAAATAAAGTGTATTTGTTACCCTGGGAGGGCTCCAAGTAGAAAGTTTTGTTTTAAACATCGGGTCAAAATTAAAAAAAAAACAAACAAGAAAGCTGTTGCGTCTGTTATTCCTTTATCAATAGCCGTAACAGGCCCCCTGGCATCCAAACCATTTTTATATCTTGAAAAAGAGTGTCTTTTTACCACGGTAAGAGGGTTGACGGGCTTTGCAAGAAAGGCTCCAAATAGGAAGATCTTATTTAGCCTATGGGCCAAAATTTTTAGCAAAAACAGAAAAGATCTTGCTTCTGTTGCTCATTTATCTGTGGCACAAATAGTAAATGGTCCCACGCAGCCTTTAAACAACTGAAATCCATATTTTTGTACGTTTACTAATAGCAGTGAGGATTCCAAACCCTTTTCATCTGTAGAGCCTTGAGAGAAATTTGATTTTATTTTTTACTAAATGAAATTAACTTTAGGAAGAATTAAAATGTTAATAACCCAGGAAGCGCTAAAAAGGAAGATTAGAAAACACCCGGAATTTGTCTTGACAACTTCCTGTGTGGAAATGAGCCGGTAAAAGACAAATGGATTGATAAAGTTAAAAGCGAGACTGCATAAGTACAACAAGCCAATGTCCTGATCAGTTTTAAATATGATTTTATATGTAAATACTTATAAAAATCGTAAAAAACTTTTAAAACCCGTTTTACATTAGCTCTTATTAAATCGAGGATGTCAGACTAAGATTTTCGCCAACTGAATGGTTATTCTTTTCTTTTTTTTCTTTTTTTTGGTAATATTTCTATAGTCGGCACTGTTTTGGTAGTAGATGATTTATAATATAAAATGAGTTGCACAATTTACCTTGGTATTGGTTGGCTGGGTATCGTGTACCCCATCTATTTAAAATTAACAGAGATAAAGTATCAATTAATGCTTGAATAGTTTTTTTGTTGTTTTTTTTTACCCACAAAAAGCACAATTAATAATATGGCACAGAAATGATAATAAAAATAAAAGAAAAGAAAAAAAGAAACAAGACAAAAATGACGGAACACTATAAAACAAAAGCAGAACATCAGTTAACCAGCTTTAGGAAGGAAAAAGCGCCAAAGAGTGTCATACTCAGAAATAAGTCAACGTTCTCACACATAAAGCTTCATCAACACCCTTTAATTTTAGTGGTATAGGCTAATAATGATCGATTCACTGATATAGGCTACTGTTTCGGAACCATCGCGTTAAACGAAGCAAAAACTTACTGTATCTGAAATACGCCAAACCTAGGGTACTGCAGTAGTGAGGGCTATGAAGGTTTCACCGGGGCCCTATCCCTCCGGGTCCTGTCTTGACACTTTTTTTGAAAGCTTCTTCAAGACGCAGGTGCATATTACGTCATAGGAAATGTTTTTAAAGAGATGGAGGCGTCTGTTACGTGATTGGAGTTGCTTGTTTACTTGAGGATTATCGTGATTGTCACGTCATAGCTTCTCTGAATTTCAAAAATTCTTCAGGGGTTGCAAGTGGGTGACTTTAAAGAAACTGGGCCCTAGCATCCAACTCCACTGGAGTCCCTTGCATCATATTTCACTGATCCCCATTGCCACCAATTTCAACGGGGAGGGGGTCTAGTAGTCAATTCCGTCGGAGCTCTTGCATTCAATTTCACCGGAGCCCCCTAACCTAACCACCTGGGCTCTAGCATCCAATTCCATCGAGGGCCCAGCCTCTAATTTGATCGGGCCCCTAACCTAACCACCGGGGGCGCTAGCATCCAATCTCACTGGGGCACATAGCATCCAATTTTTCCGTCAAGACATTTTTCAAGACATTTTTAAGACATTTTCTTTAAGACGTTTCAAGATTTCTTTTAAGATATTATTCTCAAAACCTTTTTCGAGATTTCTTTAGCTGTTATTTTATAGCGGAATGTTTACTTGTGTCAAGGATGACGCAATTTCGTATGAATTGTTTCTTAAAGACCCGTGGGGAATCCGCGATTGTAACTGAGGAGAATACACACGTAGGGTGTTCCGTAATGACGGTGTACATGCGTGTGTTACATGATGGCAACGCACACTTGGGTCTTACGTAAAGAAGGCGCATACGTGGGACGTTAGGTAATGACGGAGCACACGCAGGATATTTCGTAATACTTTAACGAGATTTTCTCCTTCGGAATTTCCTTTTTCTTTCAAGGTGTTTTTTTCTTCAGGATTTTATTTTCCTCCGCGGAGTTTTTTTTTTGTTTAAAGGCGTTTTTCATATGTTTTCGAGATTTCATTTTCTTTCAAGACGTTTTTCTTAGGGAACCTCCATATTCCAAAAATTTTATGTCCACATTAAGATTCGAAAGGGATTCCCTCTCAATGGAATGGAGCCCTAACAAAACGAACTTGGTTCGCAATAATTTGATTCGGGTAACCTTTCTACATGATAAGGTGTTTTTCGATCGAAGAATTCACTGTCTTGCATACTAGAATGTTTAAATGGATTGTGTGTTCCCACAGGGCTGCAATAACTGACACACACGGGGGAAAATCAATTACTAGAATGTGTTTACATTTGAAGTACACCTGCTTGTTAAGTAATCCTATAGAGAGTATTATCAGATAATTTTGCGGGTTGCTCTTAGCTCATTTACTTATAGAGTCTTTTACTCTCTACACAACACTGAATTTAGCACTTATATTAGAGGCAATCTTAAACGAACAAAACCACAATTTGAAACGTTGATTGCATATTTTCTTAGATGTTCAAACATCAACGTCGTTACTTAGCAATCACTAAGAAGTGATTATTTTTGATAAACAAATAATTATTGTGTGTTTAAAAGAGCTGTACGGGGTTTGAGAGAAGCTCGTGTCTTATTCCGTGTAGTTTTTTCTTTACTTAACGCTCATTAAAAAGCACAGTATTTGCTAAACAAATAATTCTTTTATCTTTTTATTGCATGTACAGGTTTTATTACTAAAAACAAATTTACAGATGTTATTAAAACACAGAAAAGGCAGTTAAAGCACATCAACCGAAAAAACAAAACGTGAAAAAAGACTTATAAAGGATAAAATATAAGTAAAAAAACATGAATTAAAGAAAGCTGGGTGCCATAACATCCAATTACAACGACCCCCTAGCAACCAATTCCAACGGGACACTAGAAACCGATTCCAGCGGGGGCCCAACCAACCAATTCAAATGGGGCCCTGAGAGGCAATTCCAGCGGGGCCCCCTATCAAGTAATTCCAATGAGGGAGGGCACTAGCAAGTAATTGAAGCAGGGGCTGGACAGCCAGTAGATGTAAATTCAATTCATTTTAAGAGTTATTTCTGAGAGGTTTTAATGAAAAATGCCTCGTTTCTATTGATCTATTTGATGCACCTGCCTGTTACATTCCATTAATTTAAATCTTGATACTAGAAAAATCATATTTTGAAAAATGAAACATGTAACGAACAAAAAGAGATACATTTTTGCATTCGGTTATTTCTGAAAGGTTTTAATGAAAACGCCACGTTTCTTTGACCCAAGACAATGTATATTAACACCACCGTGCCAATAATTGGCTAGACCACCCTATCAAGCAATTTTAAGAAAGGATTGGGTTGTTAAATTTAAGCCATAATAAGTGGTATATCTGAGAAATCTTAATGAAAATACCTCCTTTCTTTGACTGAGTCATAGATTTCAGTCCCCTCCGCCGAAAAAATTATTTTAAAACCTTCCACCTTAACTTTAAGCTGTAAAATATGTTAGTCTAAGCAATTCACGTCAGCGCATTACACTATGGATGGCACACTGCACCCTCTGATACCCTTCATCATTCTAAAGGCATTTTCGTGCATTTTTCTACAAAATTATGATTCAAATCCAATGATTTCCTGTTTTTGAAATTCAAACTCGAAGGGATACACCATCTTAATTCATCCCACCATGCCACACTGTGACTGGCCCTCTAACACCCACTAGCACCTCTCATCATTTCTAAGACATTTTCCAGATGTTTTCTTGTTGAAAATCGTGCATTAAATCCAGTGGTTTATGTTTTCACAGCCTAACCCACTGTGATGCACTATGTCAAGTCAACCAACTGTGTCACACTATTACTGGCCTTCTGACACCCTCTGGCAGCCCCTCTTCATTCCAAAGACATTTTCCAAATATTTTCTTGCTAAAAATCATGCGTTACATCTACTGGCTCATGTTTTTGCAAACCATCCTTCCATGATACACCATGTCATTTCACATTACATTGCCACACTATGGCTGGCCCTTTGGCACCCTTTGGCACACAATCATCATTCCTAAGCCATTTATAATATTTTTTGAAGTAAAGCGATATCCAATCTTGCTTCCCCAACTTTAGAAACCCTGGTTACACTGGTTCCACCTCCGATTCTGCTGGATTCCATCCTGATCCAACCAATTCCAGCTCCCACTATGCCTGCTCCAATCCCATCTTCAAATCTGGCTCCGGTTGCGTCAGTTCCGGATTCCCTACTTCTTTCCCCGGTTCCAGAATTTCGATTCCACTGATTCAACTCAACGTTCCGCCAATTCCAAGAATATGTACGCAGCTGCCTCTGTGGTAATCTATGGATTACAAATGGTACCCCTCTGGTGCACACTGGCACGTCTAACGGTTTTTCAACCTTTTTCCCACAGAAATAGCTTCATAAAGTGAAATTGGTCATTATTTTTTTATTTGAACAGCGGAAACGTGCCATTTCATTGTTAATTTGCAATGATCCTTGGCAATTCCCAGTCTGTAGCACCTAATTGCTAGCATATGGCACCCTCTGGTGTGCATTATCACACATAAAGCCTTTTCAGACATTTTCCTGCAAAGATATCCATTTACACTAGAATCGATCATTTAAACTTCATATATAAAAAACAATAGCGTCTCTTCTGATGACTTCTGGCAATTGAGGCCAGCGTGGCACAGTATAACAGCCCTGTGACACCCTCTGGCGCACATCCTAAAAAATCACAAATTATTAATACAAAATACTTGTATCAAAACAAAAATAAATAATTCTTACAAAACAAAAATACATTCTAAAAGATCATACATTTTTCTTTAAAAATACAAAATACTTCTTACAAAAAAATAGTTCTTACAAAACAATAATACATCCTAAGAAATCACAAATTCTTATTACAAAACAAAAAATACTTCTTATAAAACTTAAAACAATTCATACAAATCAGAAAATAATTCTTAAAAATCTAAAATACCTAGAGAAATCAGAAATTGTTCTTACAAAATACAGAATACTACATAAAAAACCCAAATGCTTCTTATAAAGCAAAAAAAAACCTCAATAAACAAATATACATCCAAAACAATCACGAACTATTCTTATAAAATTAAAAATACTTCCCCTCTAGCAGCCCCTGAAGGTTTTCTTTTAAGAATCAAACAAATTATGACATAACAATCACAGTAATCCTAAAATACACAAGCAACTCCAGTTACCTAACAGACGCCGGCATCCTTTAGAAAATATTTGTTTATGACGTAACATGCACCTGCGTCTCGAAGAAGTTTTTAAGAAAGTGTCGGTACTGGGATTTGAAGAGATAGGGCCCCGGTAGAACCTTAAAAGCCCACACTGCTAAGTGCTTTACTTTTTTTAGGCAAATGAGTAATACCAGAAAGGAAAAGTTTAACCGAGGCACTAAAACTGCGGTACAAACAACAAATACCCTTTCCATCACATCTTCCTTTATTAGGCGCAATTAAAGGCTTTTTTGAAGTTCTGGGTACTTCAATCGAAATTATCAAGCACGTTTTTGTCATTGCCACTCCCTCCCCCCAAAAATGAAAATTCCTTCGTGCGTGCCGGCAAATGATGCTTTGAAAATTGTATTAATGTGAATGACACAGCCCGTTGTAATGATACCATCTATTTTCGATTGTATATTGTCTTTTTTCATCTGTTTTGTGTTTTTGGGCGTATATCATTCTTCTGTGCTATTATTCGTTTTATTAGATTATTTAGTTACTTTTAGAAGCCATGTGACCCAAAGTCTTTTAGAAAATAATTGTTATTATAGCAGTTGGTAATTCAAATGTTTTTCATCTTGTTTGAAAAAAAAAAAAACAAATTTCCAAGTACGGATTATAACCAAATTTTTTAAATAGGCTACTGTTAAATTTAAAACATGATCGTTATTTTACATATGGGGAAAATTTTTCAAGTGGTAATTTTTGCGGGATGGGATGTTCTCTTTGAGAATTTTTATCACAAGGAAATTTTCCACGGGGGAGGGAGAATTAGCAGCGGGAGGAATTTTACCTGGGGGAAATATTCTGTGGAGGGAGAGTGTTTCGTAAGGAGTATTGACATTTACTTTTCTTTCTTTCGAGATCGCAGCAACGTGCGATGGTAGGTTATTGAAAATAAAAATACAAATATAAAATAGTTTTTAGATATAAAAGAATTGTCATTTGAATCCAATTCAGGAAGGACAACTATTACCCATATGAAACTAATGCTTTCCCTCATGGAGGATTCCTCCCGCTGTTAATTCTCCCTCCCCCGTGGAAAATTCTCACACAGAACACCCCATCCCGCGAAAACTGCCCCTTGGATAATTTTCCCCATATGTAAAATAACGATCATGTTTTTAAATTTAACAGTAGCCTATTTAAAAAATTTGGTTAAAATCCGTTCTTGGATAATTAATACCCAGAAAGTGTGAATAACATGACCGAAAGCGACTGTGATGGATTTGTGTTCAGATCTATAATTTTAGTCAGTCCAAAAAGTATGTCAAGAGGGCTTTGGGGTGAGGGAGATTTTATGCTTAAAATATTCGTAATAGTAATACTCAACAATACTTCGTAATACTTCAATACTTCGGACAACAATCAGTACATACTTACACCAATACAATGCTTACATACATATTATCAGACAACATATTATCGATATAAACAGTACAATACTTACCACAATACAGTACAACAATACTTCGGAATACTCAACAATTTCTTAAAGATTTTTTGCGATCGGATTAACTGTGTAATAATGCATACAGGAGAGAGAAAAATGACTGTCAAGAATTTGTGTTCAGGGGGCTATAATTTCAGTCAGCCCAAAACGTGTTAAGGGGGCTTTGGGGTGAGGGAGTTTTTAGCTTAGAACGTTCCTAATAGTGTATTCAGCAACTTCTTAAAGATTCTTTGCGATCGGATGAACGGTGTATTAATGCATACAGGAGAGAGAGACATATATTCGACTTTAATAATTTCCTGCTTATGGAGGAAAGAAGTTCATAATTTCCTCCTTGTAGTATTCTCGCAACTAATAAAAAATCATAGTCCCTTTCAGAAAAAAACGTATCTTCTACGTTAAACAGAAAATAACTTTGCAGCAAATACGCACGGAATCAAACGGCAGCGTACGATGAAGTTGGGGCAGTCACTTAATAATCACGGTATCGAAGAAATTTAAAGATATCTAGAAACAGGTACCCCAACTGCTAGCTTTGGTGCTCAGAAAAAATCACTAAGGCAGGCTACATAATATGATAGTACATCCATACAATAATGGCTCCGGTGTGATCATATTAGTGCTTAGCTATGATGTTCCTTTTGAGGAAGAGCTTTTTGAGACTTTATATGCCCCTCTTTTGCGCCTTTCATCCCCAATCTAGGAAAGGCTGTACGAGCCTCTTGATCTTGGCTATGCTAATTGTTGCTGTCTTAGTTATTTTTCTTTTTTGTTGTTCTTATTTTTTATAGTCGGTTAAAAAAAAATTGTTGAATTTAATACTTGCTAAAATCCTTGCGCTAGGAAAACAGATAGTAAATATAGCAAATATGTAATAGTAAATAAATCGGTTTAAAAAACTTATTGAATTTAATACTTGCTAAAAGCCTTACGCTAGGAAAACAGATAGTAAATATAGCAAATATGTAATAGTAAATAGTAAATATAAAAGTAAATAGTCGACACATCTCAGCTGATTTATTGCCTCCATACCCCCCTCCCCAAAAAGGAGATACAAAGTTATGAGAGCTAAACATTAATTTTTGCTAAGAAGAATCGATGAGGACTCTACTATATGTACCCTTATGTAATCATAACATGTTGTTGTGGGGCAGTTTTAATTGTTTTCTCTACCCCACCCCCTTCCAAACGATAAAACATAGCGTGCAAAAATACGAAGTAAACTTGCCTGCTACCAATGCAAACGAAATTTCTCCAAGTAATGTTTGAAAACCCAATTTCATTGGTTTTCAAACCCCAGAAAATCACTCACAAGGGATAAATGTGACTTCACATACGTGCTTGTAAAATAGACAATGCATTACAAAGAATATCATTTTATTTAAGCAGGGAAATAATTCTTAGAAACGCGTTGGCCCCCAAATTGGATAATGTTACAAGTGAAACAAAATATAGCGAACATAGCTGATACTAATAGCTATTAATTAAAAAAAAAAACTATTTTTTTCAACGGAAAGTAAGGAGCGACATTAAGACTTAAAAAGAACAGAAATCATTCCGTATTTGAAAGGGGCTATCCCTCGTCAATGCTTCACCGTTTACGCTAAAGTTTGATTCTAATTCGCAACTCCACATTTTAAAACAATAAAAACTTTAGCATAAAGAACGAGGAATTGGGGAGGGGACAACCCCTTTCATATGCGGAATAATCTGTATTCGTTTTAAGTTCTAATGTCGCTCTATACTTTCGGTAAAAAATCCTTGTTTTTATTCAATTTCTGAACGTTTTTCAACTAGTTGTTGCCTTCCTCCTCAATACCTTGGTCTTTACGATACAGCTATTAGCACTTAAAAAAAAAACTTCCTATTCTAATTTAATGTCCCTTGTGTTTCAGTAGACGTTCTTAAAAAATTTGGACAAGCCGTCAAACTTCAGCGTAAAGAGCAAGGTATTGAGAACGGGGCAACACTTCATATATGGAATAATTTATCTTCGTTTTTCAAATAATGGTGGAAAATGTTGCTCACCCTCAATGAAATATACCCCTCCTCCTCACGGAAAGCTCCTCCGTGGAAATTTCTTCCAACGTAAAGTGCAACCCCCCTCCGTCAATTCTCTCCAAACGGTTCCATCTTAGCAGAAAATCCCCCCTCCCTGTAGAATTGCTTGCGGACGATTCAGCCTGAAAAATCATCTCAAGTATTCTTTCATTTGAATAAGAATTTAATCCTTAATTAGTTTCTCGATCACTCCAGAAATGCCCCCGGAAACCGAAACACGCGGAAGCAATTCCCTGGATAATTCCCCCGGGACATCTTCATTTGAAAAATTTGGCAAAGAAAATTTAAGACAATTCAAAAAAGAATTTCGTATAGTAATTATGTCAAATCCCCCAGTGTAACATTTCCCCTGGAATATTCAGCCCCCAGAAATTTCCCTCTTCAAGGAAGGTTCTCCCTATAGAAATCAACCTCAAGCCTAACATTCCCCCCCAAAAAAAATGTTTGTTTACTTCCCAATAACAAATACTGCACGTAAACAATGGGCAAAATTCATAACTTACAGGCCTCTTCCCACGAACTGTAGGGGATCATTTTACACGTAAAGACGTAATTATTTGATCTTTCAACTATATCTCAAAATTTTTATCAGATAATTTTGGGGGAAACATGGGCGTGGGAGATGGTCAAGTTGCCCTCCAATCTTCTTATTCACTTAAAAAAAGGCACTAGAACTTTTGATATCCGTTCAAATAAACGCTCTCCTGATCTTCTAGGACCATTATTTCAACACAATCACCCCTGGAGAAACAAACAAAAAACAACAACAAATAAACACACATTTTTTCAGATATGAGCTTGAAGCTTCTACAGTAGGGCTCTCTGGTACGCTGAATATGATGGTGTGAATTTCATTCCTTTAATTTTAGGGGGGTTTTCCTGCTATTTAAAAAATCAGGCAAATTTTTACAGGCTCGAGACTTTTGATGGGTAACACTAAACTTAATGTATTTTATATATTTGGGATCAGCATAATAAGCTGATTCTTTTGATGTATCTTTGATACTAAAATTCTGTTTTTTAGAGTTTCGATTACTATTAAGCCGAGTCGCTCCTTACTTACAGTTCGTTACCACGAACTGTTTGATTAGCTGTTCAAATGCCTTCAAGCTTCTTCGCATCGCAAGGCTCATTCTGTGATGACAAATAAAAAAAATAGCACATTGACATAAGATAAATGCAATCTCGCTGATACGTGCATAAAATAGACAATATGTCACCCAATGCATGAAACTGTAAGTAAGTAATACCAACAGATCAAAGAGTTCGTGGTAACAAACTGTAGTAAGGAGCGACCCGGCTCAATAGTAACCAAAACTCTAAAAAATGGAATTTTGATACCAATAGCTACATCAAAAGAATCGCATTTTAATGCTGGTTTTAAATATATAAGTTTCATCAAGTTTAGTTTTACCCATCAAAAGTTACGAGCCTGAGAAAATTTGCGTTATTTTAGAAAATAGGGGGAAACGCCCCCTAAAAGTCATAGAAACTTAACGAAAATCACACCATCAGATTCAGCGTATCAGAGAACCCTGTTGTAGAAGTTTCGAGCTCCTATCTACAAAAATGTGGAATTTTGCATTTTTTGCCAGAAGGCAGATCACGGATGCGTGTTTATTTGTTTTTTTGTTTTTTTGTTTTTTTTTGTTTTTTTTCCCAGGGGTGATCGTATCGACCCAGTTGTCCTAGAATGTTGCAAGAGGGTTCATTCTAACGGAAATGAAAAGTTCTAGTGCCCTTTTTAAGTGACCAAAAAAATTGGAGGGCACCTAGGCCCCCTCCCACGCTAATTATTTTCCCAAAGTCAACGGATCAAAATTCTGAGATAGCCATTTTATTCAGCGTAGTCGAAAAACCTTATAACTATGTCTTTGGGGACGACTCACTCCCCCACAGTCCCCGTGGGAGGGGCAACAAGTTACAAACTTTGACCTGTGCTTACATATAGTAATGGTTATTGGGAAGTATACAGGAGTTTTCAGGAGGATTTTTTTGGTTTGGGGGAGGGGTTGAGAAGAGGGGGATATGCTGGGGGAACTTTCCTTAGAGAATTTGTAATGGGAGAAGAAAATTTCCATGAAGGGAGAGCAGGATATAGGCTACTAGCATTATTTAAAAAAAAAACAATTAAAAAATGAAAGTGAAAAAGCTTTTTCAGCTGGAAGTAAGGAACAGCAATAAAACTTAAAACAAACAGAAATTATTACCCATATGAGGGGCTCACCTCCTTCTAATACCTCGCTCTTTACACTAAAGTATTTTCAGTAATTTCAACTACTTATTCTACGGCTTTTGTGATTCAGGGGGTCATTCTTAATGAATTGGGATAAAATTTAAGCTTTAGTGTAAAGAGCGAGGTACTGACGATGGGGCGAATCCCCTCATATATGTAATAAAAACATGAGAATACAAAAGTTCTTTACGTAAGCTAATTTATAAGTTACGTAAATCTTTTACCAATAAAAAGATTCGTAAAAAATTAAAAGTTCTAGTTGCCTTTTTAATTAACCAAAAAATCTGGGGGCAACTAGGTTTCGTCCCCCGCTCTTTTTTTCTCAAAATCATTCGATCAAAATTATGAGAAAGCCATTGATACCCAAAAAAAATATGCAAATTTCGTTTTGATTATTCCTCTGTGGAGAGCCAAAATCAAAACATGCATTGATTCAAAAACGTTCAGAAATTAAATAAAAAAAAACAAGTTTTTTTAACTGAAAGTAAGGAGCGACATTAAAACTTAAAACGCACAGAAATTACTTCGTATATGAAAGAGGCTGCTTCCTCATCAACGCCCCGCTCTTTACGCTAAAGTTTTTTACTGTTTTAAAAAGAAGAATTGAGAGAAAGAGTCAAACTTCAGCGTAAAGAGCGGGGCGTTGATGAGGAAGCAGCCTCTTTCATATACGAAGCAATTTCTGTGCGTTTTAAGTTTTAATGTCGCTCCTTACTTTCAGTTAAAAAAACTTGTTTTTTTTATTTAATACACCAAAAGAATCGGATTTTTATGCTGATTTTAAATATGTAAGTTTCATCAAGATTAGTTTTACCCGTCAAAAATTTACAAGCCTAAGAAAATTTGCCCGGTCTTTGAAATAGGAGGAAACACCCCCTAAAATCAAAAGAATGAAAATCATACCATCAGATTCAGTTACCAGAGAACCCTACTGTAGAAGCTTCAAGTTCCTATCCGCAAAAATGCGCGTTTATTTGTTTTTTTTTCTTTGTTTTGTTTTTTTTCCAGGGGTGATTGTATTGAAGTAATGGTCCTAGAAGTTCAGGAGAGGGCTTATTTTTTGGAAATCAAAAGTTTTACTGCCCTTTTTAAGTAATCAAAAAGATTGGAGGGGCAGCTAGTTTCCGTCCACGTCCTATTTTTCCCCAGGCATTCGATAAAAATAGACCACATCAAAATCCAATCAAAATCGTCTCATAGTGGCATCAGGGTGGACCATTTGATTCAGCATAGTTGGAAGGTCCAATAACTATGCCTTTGAGGATGTCCTATAGTCGCGCGGGAAAGGGCTGAAAGTTAAATAGTTTGTCCATTGTTTCTAGGTAATATTTGTTATTTGGATTTTCCGGGGCAAATTTTACACGGGGGAGGGCGGACGATTTCCTGGCATGTTTTGACAACGGCTAGAGATTATAAAAAAAAACAAGCTTTTTCAACTGAAATTAGGGAACAGCAATAAAACCTAAAACGAACAGAAACTAATCGTATATGAGGGGGGTCGACCCTTCCTCACCCTCACTTTGTATGTTAAAGTTTTACTTTTTGCCCTGATTCTTTAAGAAGCACTGCTCAAACACAAGAGCCGTTTAATTTGAGTGAGAAGTAGTTTTAAAGAAGTTAAAGACTTAAAGAGCAAGAGTTGAGAAAGGGGCAGCTACTCTCATATTCTCAATAATTTCTGTTCATTTTAGACTTTAATATTGCTCATGATTTTCAGTTTTTGTTAAGGTCCATTAGCCTACGGTTATTAATTAGTCTACTAATTAATACTAATACTAAAATTATTAATACTTAGTCTACTAAAACGTATACTAATCAGGTACATAGAGTGGGAGGTGGAGAATCCAGGCATAGACTCTAAAGTATAGATTTTTTCTGGCTTTTTTTTGCTGCTGATTATGTGCCATTTACAAAAAATATAGCATTTGATTATTCACTTCCGATAAAATATACACTAATCTTGAACCTAGACCTGCCCCTTCCCAAATTTCAAGATGTTTTCACTATTTTCTTATATTTACCTATGCTTCGTCTAATTTCGGTCCTTTTTTAAATCCCCCCCCCCCACACGAAAACTAGCTTAGTTATAGTAGTTAATGAATATTTTTAAGCTTCTTTGAATCACATTGGCTGAAAATCCTATTGAAAACGTCTGTACATTTCCCAATAACCATTACTATATAAACACTGATCAAAGTTTGTAACTTGTAGCCCCTTCCACGGGGATTCTAGTGGAGTAAGTCGTCCCCAAAGACACAGTTATAAGGTTTTTCGACTATGCTGAATAAAATGGCTATCTCAGGATTTTAATCGGGTGACTGTGGGAAAATAATTAGCGTGAGAGGGGGCCTAGGTTCCCACCAATTTTTTAGATCACTTAAAAAGTGTACTATATGCTTCATTTTTTATATACAATTCACTTATATATAGCTTCATTTCCGTTGGAAGGAGCCCGCTCGCAACATTCTAAGACAACTGGTTCGATATGATCACCCCTAGAAAAAAAAAGTCCATGTTTTTCCAGATAGAAGCTTAAAACTTCCGCGGTAGGGTTGCCTGATAGGCTGAATCGGATGGGTGTAAGTTTGGTTTTATTACTTTTAGCGGGTGTTCCCCTCTATTTTCTAAAATAAGGCAATTTTTCTTAGACTCGTAATTTTAGATAGGTAAAACTGATATATTTAAAGTCAGCATTAAAATGCGATTTTGTTCATGTAGCTATTGGTATCAAAAATCCGTTTTTTAGAGTTTTGGTTACTATTGAGCCGGGTCGCTCCTTAGTACAGTTCGTTACCACGAAATGTTTGATAAAATGAAATAAATTGGTCACTTCGCTGCGAGCAATTATTTAAATTATATTTTTCTAAATAGGTCTGTACGAAGTAAAAACCCGAAAATATTTAATTTTTATTTGTAATTTCCACAATTTTATACCGCGTCCTGGCAAATAATGATGACTAGATCACAGGCACACACGCAGGCGAGGGATTCACCCACCTTAAATTTGTATAATGCTTAAATTTCTCAGCGAAATGTTTAATTTTCCTGTGTTTTCCTGGTATTTCTTTCGTAAGAGTTGAACCCCCCTCCTCCCAAAAAAAATCTCGAATAATAATTTCTCTAATTTTCTCCACGAATAATAGTTCTTTTCCAAATAAATATTACTATTTACTTGTTGAATTACGAAGAATGATAATACAATAATCGTAATTTTCAGTGAGAAACCCCTTGAGTTTAATAACGGCAGTGAAATCTGATAACCTTGAGTGTTTGTCGATTTGCCGCGATTGAAAACGAACTGATCATAGAATAGAATAAATATCGCATTCGGAATATCAGAAAACTCTATAGCAAAAATTTCAAGTTCCTATCTAAAAAAAGTGGAATTTCATATTTTTTGCCAGAAGACAAATCACAGGTGTGTGTTTATTTGTTTGTTTGTTGTTTTTTTTTCTTTTCCCCAGGGGTCATCGTATTGACCAAGTGGTCATAGAGTGTCGCAAGAGGGCTCATTCTTACGGAAATGAAAAGTTCTAGTGCCCTTTTTAAGTGATAAAAAAATTGGAGGGCAAATAGGCCCCCTCCCACGCTAATTTTTTTCCAAAAGTCAACAGATTTAAATTTTGAGATTGCCATTTTGTTCCACATAGTCGAAAAAAATAATAACTATGTCCTTGGGAATGACTTACTCCCCCACAATCGCTGGGGGAGGGGCTGCAAGTTACAAACTTTGACCAGTGTTTACATATAGTAATGGTTATTGGGAAGTGTACAGACGTTTTCAGGGGGATTTTTTGGTTTGGGGGTGGGGTTGATGGGAGAGGGCTTTGTGGGAGGATCTTTCCTTTGAGGAATATGTCATGGGGGAAGAAAAATTCAATGAAAAGGGCGCAGGATTTTCTAGCATTACTATAAAAAAACAATGAAATAATAAACATGAAAACGTTTTTTCAAATGAAAGTAAGGAATAGCATTGAAATTTAAAACGAACAGAGATTATTACGCATATGAGGGGTTCTAAAAATACTTTAGCATAAAGAGCGAGGTATTTAGGAGGATATAAATTTCTCGCTCTTTAGGCTAAAGTATTTTTGGTAATATCAACTTTTTATTCTACGGCCTTTTTGATTCAGGGGTCATTCTTAAAGAATTGGGACAAAACTTACGATTTAGTGTAAAGAGTGAGGTATTAACGAGGGTACAAGCCCCTTCGTATACATAATAAAAATATAAGAATATAAAAGTTTGTTACGTAAGTTAATTCTTAAGTTACGTATATTTTTTACTAATAAAAACGTTCGTTGAAATTAAAAGTTCTAGTAGCTTTTTAAGTAACCGAAAAATTGGAGGGCAGCTAGGCCTTCTTCCCCACCCCTTATTTCTCAAAATCGTCTGATCAAAACCAAGAGAAAGCCATTTAGCCAAAAAAAATTAATATACTAATTTCATTTCAATATTTTATGTGCGGGGAGCCAAAATCAAACATGCATTAATTCAAAAACGTTCAGAAATTAAATATAAAAAAAATAGTTTTTTTAACTGAAAGTAAGGAGCGACATTAATACTTAAAACGAACAGAAATTACTCCGTATATGAAATGGGTTGTCCCCTCCGCAATCCCTCGCTCTTTACGCTAAAATTTGACTCTTTGCCACAACTCTACTTTTTAAAACAATTAAAACTTTAGCGTAAAGAGCGAGGGACTGCGGAAGGGACAACCCATTTCATATACGGAGTAATTTCTGTTCGTTTTAAGTTTTAATGTCGCTCCTTACTTTCAGTTAAAAAAATATTTTTTTTTAATTTAATTTTCTTAATATGAGGGAGTCGAGCCATGATGAAAAGGATAAAAACTATTTCATGATGTCTAGGCAGAGTTGAACCAGCTCCAATCAGTAGAGCTGAAGAAATCAGGGGAAGGTAAAGAAATGAATTTAAAAATTCTTTACGGCATGGTTGCCGAACTTGAATTTTACGTCACAAATAGTACTAGAATATATATATATATATATATATATATATATATATATATATATATATATATATATATATATATATATATATATATATATATACTTCAATTTCCCCATCTTCATCATTATCCCATTCTTCAGATTCCCAATCTTCATCTTCTCCAATTTCCCATTCTTCTTCAGTTTCCCAATCTTCATCATTATCCCATTCTTCAGATTCCCAATCTTCATCTTCTCCAATTTCCCATTCTCCTTCAGTTTCCCAATCTTCATCATTATCCCTTTCTTCTCCAGAGTCTCTTCTTCTTTTTCTTGCAGCTACAAGCTCAGCCCTTTTGATCTTTTCATTTTGAGTGTAAGCAAATTCTATAATTATTTTAATGCAATCTTCAAGAAGAAAATCATTACGGCGAAAAAAGTAGGTAGCCCCGCACAGTGGGCATTCTTTTTTAATTTGTTCAAAATCAAGGACGCAAGTTTGACAGAATGTATGCAGACACGGCAGTCTAACCGGTCTTACAAATACCTTGTAGCAGATGCAGCAAGATAGTTCTGAAAACAACAAGTCTAGTTGTTTCTTCTTTAAGATTTCGGTTTTCTCCGTCTCTTGACGGATTTGAGATTCTAATGCCATATTTTTCTTCAGAGGTATTTCAATTTCTTTATTTCTATGAAACCCTTGCTCTGAAGAGTGCCCAAATTCTCCTATAGAGTAACTGCAACTCGCTTCTGCCCCTGTGGCTACAGGGGATTCTAATCCCATATTTTTCTTCAGAAGTATTTCAATTTCTTTATTTCTTTTTTTCATTTCTTCAAGTGTCTTCTTTATTTTGGTTATCTCTTGACAGATTTGAGATTTTAATACCATATTTTTCTTCAGAAATATTTCAATTTCTTTATTCCTATGAAACACTTGCTCCGAAGAGTGCCCATATTCTCCTATAGAGTAACTGCAACTCACTTCTGCCCCTGTGGCTACAGGGGATTCTAATGCCATATTTTTCTTTGGAAGTATTTCCATTTCTTCAAGTGTCTTCTTTTTTTTGGTTATCTCTTGACAGATTTGAGATTTTAATACCATATTTTTCTTCAGAAATATTTCAATTTCTTTATTCCTATGAAACCCTTGCTCCGAAGAGTGCCCATATTCTCCTAGAGAGTAACTGCAACTCGCTTCTGCCCCTGTGGCTACAAATTCATCACTTTTGGTCTTCCCACTTTGAAACCCGATACATTCAATGCAGCTGACTAGAAGAGCATCTTTACTGATAAACATGTACTTGGATCTGCACTGGTCACAATCTGTTTGGTTTAGTTCATGCTCAACTACACAAGTTTGGCAGACTGTTAATATATTTGAACGGCAATCACATAGCAGTCTAGGTGGGTCAATAAGCACAGCATTGCATAATGTAGTTTTGAATACAAAAAGTCGAGTTGTTTCTTCATTGATGTTTTGATTTTACAGATATCTGAATCCAATACTGAATTCTTCTGTTGAAGTAAATTAATTTCTTGGTTTCTCTGCTTGAGCGTATCTAATTCAAACATGGTATTCTTTGAATTATCACTATAATTCAACATTATAGATTATCACTGTATAAGATTTACTAAAGTTATGATTACTACAGCATAATGAATCAGAAATATATAGTGAATATGACGTCATTGTCATCAGAACACCATGATTTTTATACAATGACGTCATTTAAAATCTTCAAAGCTACCCACGGATTATAATCATAATGACGTTATATTAAAATAACACCTTAAAATCACAATGATGTTATGTACCAATCACAGGTGTGTGATAATCATATGCGTACAAAAGGGTCAAGATTGCAGTACCCTTTAAAATTACTTTTTTTGGGAGAAATTGTCTTAGAAACTTCCTTAGAGTTTCAATTTAAGCCACAAATTGAAGCTCCAATTAGTTTTCTAGGATATCTACTAATGAATAAAATCTAAATGACTGACTGACATTGTTAATGGTGGATTATGTTCGAAGACAATAGACTCGGGAAAAATAGATATTAGGTGTAATGTTCTTTTTTAAAAATTAATTTAGATAACTTTCCGAAAAAGAAGTTTTTCAGAGTAAAAGCAGAGGCGTGTTGAGCTAAATAAATCCTGAATTGAACCAAAATGAAAATAACCAATCATAGCAAACATAAGGGTTGCAAGTAAAAACATAGATGAATAAATAAATTTCAAAACAAATAGAATTTAATTGATTCACGTATACTAATCAGGTACATAGAGTGGGAGGTGGAGAATCCAGGCATAGACTCTAAAGTATAGATTTTTTCTGGCTTTTTTTTGCTGCTGATTATGTGCCATTTACAAAAAATATAGCATTTGATTATTCACTTCCGATAAAATATACACTAATCTTGAACCTACACCTGCCCCTTCCCAAATTTCAAGATGTTTTCACTATTTTCTTATATTTACCTATGCTTCGTCTAATTTCGGTCTTTTTTTAAATCCCCCCCCCACACGAAAACTAGCTTAGTTATAGTAGCTAATGAATATTTTTAAGCTTCTTTGAATCACATTGGCTGTTATTCCAATAAGAAATAAATTAACAAAAAACAACCGTTCGCAGAAGATAAACAAGACCTCCTTTTTGTATAGGTAAAATAATTTCGGTCTTTTTTTAAATCCCCCCCCCCACACGAAAACTAGCTTAGTTATAGTAGCTAATGAATATTTTTAAGCTTCTTTGAATCACATTGGCTGTTATTGCAATAAGAAATAAATTAACAAAAAACAACCGTTCGCAGAAGATAAACAAGACCTCCTTTTTGTATAGGTAAAATATATATCTGCCATTATAAAGACGGGTTTATATCTGGCCTCGGAATGTCTTTTAGGAGATGTATTCTATTTTGAAAAACATATACTAATCATAGGCCTCCTTTTTGTACCTTTTTGAAATAGTTCATGGTAACGAACTGTAGTAAGGAGTGACCCGGCTCAATAGTAACCAAAACTCTAAAAAATGGAATTTTGATACCAATAGCTACATCAAAAGAATCGCATTTTAATGCTGGTTTTAAATATATAAGTTTCATCAAGTTTAGTCTTACCCATCAAAAGTTACGCCTGAGAAAATTTGCGTTATTTTAGAAAATAGGGGGAAACGCCCCCTAGAAGTCATAGAATCTTAACGAAAATCACACCATCAGATTCAGCGTATCAGAGAACCCTGCTGTAGAAGTTTCAAGCTCCTATCTACAAAAATGTGGAATTTTGTATTTTTTGCCAGAAGGCAGATCACGGATGCGTGTTTATTTGTTTTTTTGTTTTGTTTTTTTTTTCTTTTTCCTAGGGGTGATCGTATCGACCCAGTTGTCCTAGAATGTTGCAAGAGGGCTCATTCTAACGGAAATGAAAAGTTCTAGTGCCCTTTTTAAGTGACCAAAAAAATTGGAGGGCACTTAGGCCCCCTCCCACGATAATTATTTTACCAAAGTCAACGGATCAAAATTCTGAGATAGCCATTTTATTCAGCGTAGTCGAAAAACCTTATAACTATGTCTTTGGGGACGACTTACTCCGCCACAGTCCCCATAGGAGGGGCAACAAGTTACAAACTTTGACCAATGCTTACATATAGTAATGGTTATTGGGAAGTATACAGGCGTTTTCAGGAGGATTTTTTTGGTTGGGGGAGGGATTGAGAAGAGGGGGATATGCTGGGGGAACTTTCCATCGATAATTTGTCATGGGGGAAGAAAATCTCCATGAAGGGAGCGCAGGATTTACTAGCATTATTTAAAAACACAATGAAAAAATAAATATGAAAAAATCTTTTAGCTGGAAGTAAGGAACAGCATTAAAACTTAAAACAAACAGAAATTATTACCCATTTGAGGGGCTCACCTCCTCCTAATACCTCGCTCTTTACGTTAAAGTATTTTTAGTAATTTCAACTATTTATTCTACGGCTTTTGTAATTCTGGGGTGATTCTTAATGAATTGGGACAAAATTTAATCTTTAGTGTAAAGAGCGAGGATCTGACAAGGGGGCGAACCCCCTCATATATGTAATAAAAATATGAGAATACAAAAGTTCTTTACGTAAGCTAATTTATAAGTTACGTAAATCTTTTACTAATAAAAATATTCGTAAAAAATTAAAAGTTCTAGTTGCCTTTTTAATTAACCAAAAAATCGGAGGGCAACTAGGCTTCCTCCCCCGCTCTTTTTTTCTCAAAATCATTCGATCAAAATTATGAGAAAGCCATTTAGCCAAAAAAAAAAAATGCAAATTTCGTTTTAATTATTCCTCTGCGGAGAGCCAAAATCAAAACATGCATTGATTCAAAAACGTTCAGAAATTAAATAAAAAAAACAAGTTTTTTTAACTGAAAGTAAGGAGCGACATTAAAACTTAAAACGAACAGAAATTACTTCGTATATGAAAGAGGCTGCTTCCTCATCAACGCCTCGCTCTTTACGCTAAAGTTTTTACTGTTTTAAAAAGAAGAATTGAGAGACAGAGTCAAACTTTAGCGTAAAGAGCGGGGCGTTGATGAGGAAGCAGCCTCTTTCATATACGAAGTAATTTCTGTTCGTTTTAAGTTTTAATGTCGCTCCTTACTTTCAGTTAAAAAAAGTAGTTTTTTTTATTTAATAAAATTTAATCCTTTGCATGGGTTACAATAAATTGTATGTCCCGTTTTGTCAATTTAATTGACTTGTTTGTGCAGTAATTGAACTTATCCAAATTTAATTCTACATGGGAATGCATTAATGAATCTTCTTTGTTCATCTCGGAAATTGTACAAAAAAGAATATGACAATTTTCTATGTCAATTGGCTCATTTTTGCAGAAATCTCGGTGACAATTGTGTGATTTTAGTTTGTCAACCGACCTTTGACAGTAGAATATGTTTTGGTCGTTTTTCCTACCGTCGTTTTGGGTGCAGTAAATAATTTTAGATTATTTCGCAGGTCAATAAATGTTTCTCTTTTTTTCTTCCTATTAAAGCTCACAAAACTCAGGAATATCTTGTTGTTGTGATTCCTTAAGAAAAAGATCCAACATTCATGGTCCTATTTTTACGTTATAAATTAGCAACGTCAGTTGGCAAACTAAGTTTTTGTATGAGACGCATTCTTTTCTGTCTTGATCGGTTAGCAGGTATTCTGCTTCTGGTACAATGCTCATGAATAAGGAGCGAATTTTAAATATAAAAAAACAAGTTTTTTTAACTGAAAGTAAGGAGCGACAATAATACTTAAAACGCACAGAAATTACATCGTATATGAAAGAGGCTGCTTCCTCATCAACGCCCCGCTCTTTACGCTAAAGTTTGACTCTTTCTCTCAATTCTTCTTTTTAAAACAGTAAAAAACTTTAGCGTAAAGAGCGGGGCGTTGATGAGGAAGCAGCCTCTTTCATATACGAAGTAATTTCTGTGCGTTTTAAGTTTTAATGTCGCTCCTTACTTTCAGGTAAAAAAAAACTTGTTATTTTTAATTTAATTTCTGAATGTTTTTGAATCAATGCATGTTTTGATTTTGGCTCTCCGCAGAGGAATAATTAAAACGAAATTTGCATATTTTTTTTTTTTGGCTCAATGGCTTTCTCATAATTTTGATCGAATGATTTTGAGAAAAAAAGAGCGGGGGACGAAGTCTAGTTGCCCTCCGATTTTTTGGTTAATTAAAAAGGCAACTAGAACTTTTAATTTTTTACGAATCTTTTTATTGGTAAAAGATTTACGTAACTTATAAATTAGCTTACGTAAAGAACTTTTGTATTCTCATGTTTTTATTACATATATGAGGGGATTCGCCCCATCGTCAGTACCTCGCTCTTTACACTAAAGCTTAAATTTTATCCCAATTCATTAAGAATGACCCCCTGAATCACAAAAGCCGTAGAATAAGTAGTTGAAATTACTAAAAATACTTTAGCGTAAAGAGCGAGGTATTAGAAGGAGGTGAGCCCCTCAAATGGGTAATAATTTCTGTTTGTTTTAAGTTTTATTGCTGTTCCTTACTTCCAGCTGAAAAAGCTTTTTCACATTTATTTTTTAATTGTTTTTTTTTAATAATGCTAGTAAATCATGCTCTCCCTTCATGGAAATTTTCTTCTCCCATTACAAATTCTCGAAGGAAGTTCCCCCAGCATATCCCCCTCTTCTCACCCCCTCCCCCAAACCAAAAAAAATCCTCCTGAAAACGCCTGTATACTTCCCAATAACCATTACTATATGTAAGCACAGGTCAAAGTTTGTAACTTGTTGCCCCTCCCACGGGGACTGTGGGGGAGTAAGTTGTCCCCAAAGACGTAGTTATAAGTTTTTTCGACTACGCTGAATAAAATGGCTATCTCAAAATTTTGATCCGTTGACTTTGGGAAAATAATTAGCGTGGGAGGGGACCTAGGTGCCCTCCAATTTTTTTGGTCACTTAAAAAGGGCACTAGAACTTTTCATTTCCGTTAGAATGAGCCCTCTTGCAACATTCTAGGACAATTGGGTCGATACGATCACCCCTGGGAAAAAGAAAAAAAAACAAAACAAAAAAACAAATAAACACGCATCCGTGATTTGTCTTCTGGCAAAAAATACAAAATTCCACATTTTTATAGAAAGGAGCTTGAAACTTCTACAATAGGGCTCTCTGATACGCTGATTCTGATGGTGTGATTTTCGTTAAGATTCTTTGACTTTTAGGGGGCGTTTCCCCCTATTTTCTAAAATAACGCAAATTTTCTCAGGCTCGTAACTTTTGATGGGTAAGACTAAACTTGATGAAACTTATATATTTAAAACCAGCATTAAAATGCGATTCTTTTGATGTAGCTATTGGTATCAAAATTCCATTTTTTAGAGTTTTGGTTACTATTGAGCCGGGTCGCTCCTTACTACAGTTCGTTACCACGAACTGTTTGATAAAATATATATCTGCCATTATAAAGACGGGTTTATATCTGGCCTCGGAATGTCTTTTAGGAGATGTATTCTATTCTGAAAAACATATACTAATCATAGGCCTACACAAGGGGAGGGGAATTCAAAACTACCCACACCCCATTATCTCAAGATGTTCCCTTAGAATCTTAAATTTCTCCCATCATTCCCTTATTTTTGGTAATTGACTAAAGCTTTTGCCCACCGAAAGAAATGTCCAACGCTATTTACCTTGTTAATTGTGTTACACCCCCCCAGATTTTCCAGGGGGCCCAAGCTTCCACCACCAAGGGCCCTTTGCCGCCCATAATAATCCATTATGTCCAACATAATCCATTCTGTCCAATTGATTTGAAATTACTGCACGCCTATTAACCAAAGAGCGTAATTACTTGACGACCCTTGGGGTAATTACGCTATTTGCTATTAATTACTGTAGACTTTGAAAGTAGGTAGCTGTGTCAGGATTAAAAATTGTTGAAAAAGCTTCTCCAGCATACGAATATCAACCCAAACTTTACAGTCTTATGGAAAAAACTAGAATTATATAAAATTTTATTTTTTCCATGAAAAAGACCATGTCAATAAAAACAAACAGAAGTTAATTTAAAAAAAAAACTTTTTTCACAAAACAGGTCTTTCAAAGAAAAGTAAAGACGTCGATTAAGCCAAGAATAAGCAGAAGTAAAGTCAAATAATCTTCCAAGCGTAAAACTATCAGAAATCACTATCAATAAATAAAAGAATTTTGAAAACGAACCGAAATTACAGTAAATAGCCGAGTCAAACCCAAATCAAGCAAAAATAAATATAAGTAGAACTGATAACCCTCTTGCCATCTCAAGATCAGAAGATAATTTGTGCTTTTCTGAAAACAAAATACGCTTTAAATGTTTTTATTCTTCTTACTTTCATAAATAAAAATTACCAAAACTTTAAGGAATAAATATTCATATATGTCAATTAAACTGACAATCCACGGTCATTCGTTTTTTTGCTCTTTTTGAGTTTGACTCCGCTATTTACTGTAATTTCGGTTCGTTTTGAAATTCATTTATTTATTGATAGTGATTTGTGATAGTTTTACACTTACAAAAATATTTGACTTTATTTCTGCTCATTCTTGGCTTAATGGAGCTCTTAACTTTTCTTTGAAAAGCTTGTTTTGTGGAAAAAAGTTTTTTATATTAATCTATAACAAGACAGTCTCTTTCAATACTAGTTCATAGAGTCTTGCCTACTCTGATACATGGATTGGTCTTTACTAGGTTGCTGTTCAAGGTTCCAACAAGTTCAAAACAAGGTTCCAAAATTCTATGCCCTTGCCCTCAGTACTTGATGGAGTTCGTTGGCTTTGGATACATATTTTTTAATATTTAACCTTCGTGATAATAATGCCTTCCTTGAGATTTTGAAGAGACATTATGCTTGACTGCGATTGGCCCTTGCCAATTCTATGCCCTTGCCATCAGTACTTCATGGAGTTCGTTGGCTTTGGATACATATTTTTTAATATTTAACCTTCGTGATAATAATGCCTTCCTTGAGATTTTGAAGAGACATTATGCTTGACTGCGATTGATATTCTGATATCAATATTGATATTAATTAATTTTTGATATTAATTATTGATATTATTAATTTTGCTCCTTGCTTTCAGTTTAAAAAGTATTAATTTTAAATTCCATTTAAAATTCCATTTAGATTTAATGGAATGAGGGAAAGCCTATGAGGGAGAGTGATTATATTCGGCTACCCATATAATCAAGATATAAATAAAAGGAGTCTGCGACTATGTTCTTGGAATGTCCTCGTAACTACGAGTTATCTAGATATTTTAGAATTAATTGATCAATTTTCTTCTTCTTTTGATATCATAGGATTATGTGAAACATTTCTTAGCTAAAACCAATCGATCTCTCTGTATTCATTTCCAGGTTATGATCTTCGTACCAAGAACCGAGTATTGATGGATCGTGGGGGTGTTGGTTTCCTTGTAAAGAATGGGTTGAATGATCAGGAAAGGGATGATCTTAGTATAGGCATGGAAGGCAAGGTTGAAGTTGAGGCTAATGGCTAATGGAGATAGCCATTATCTCCGACTAGGAACAAAATAAACAGGAGAAACACAATAAAATAAACAGGAGATCGACTAGAAGAAACAAAATAAACAGAACAACAATGACAATTTTCTACAGAACAAATATATTTCTAATATATGTAAACGACAAATCGTTTACAAATATCTCCCAAACATTCAATTTTATTGGTATCTTTTTCACTCATTTATTAGCTCTTCAAATTCTTCAACAAAAACTGGGAGTCTCCTCCCAAGAAATGAACACACGAAACCTAAGAAGTTGATGCAAAAAATGAGGTTTTTCAGGTTTTGACCACCTACAACTTTCCGGATTATAGGTTAATCATATGGGATTATAGGTTAATCAACTTTCCGGATTAATGTCATCATATGGCCTTTATGATCCTACAAATATTATGAATGCTGATGTTTCTCAAAGAACAATGGGTCTGGTGTAAAAAAAATAAAATAATATTAGGCGTCAAAAGAAAGTAAATTCTTTAAACATTTAAACTATTCGACTTTTTCAATTTCTCTTTCTGTTTGCAGGTGCCAGCACCATCACATAATTAAAGTTATTTTCCAATTGGGTAAATTCAACCGAATACTCGAATACTAGAATCTATCTAGGATTTTGATAATCTATCAAAATCCTGTTTTTTTTTTAGAGTTTTGGCTACTATTGAGCCGCGTCGCTCCTTAATTATAGCTCGTTACCACGAACTGTTTGACAAAAAACATAAAAAGACTGCATTTTTACTTTGCGTTTAAAGCATGCATTTTAGTTGGAGTGTTTGAAGGTAACTATAATATAGCATGAATAATACAATGTATAAAGACTACAGTATTATATGGGAGTGTATTACCTGAATGGCAATAATCAGATTTGCTAATTTTATTGGGATTTTACCAAAATCTTAGGTAAGAAAACAAACAGCTGCTAACGTTCGAGTGTGATCAGACGGGTCACTAGCCAGTGACCCGTCTGATGGTTTACCACAATATGTTTACCACAATTTTTGATAATCCAAGTGCCATTGAAAAGTAGACTTAATTGTTATGTCTTTATATTAAAATCGCATTATTTTTCATTATCTCGTCAAATCAACATTGATGAACTGGCACGATATTTCTTTCAAAATGTTACTAGTTTATAGAGCTTCTGCGCACATCTTGCTGTATTTTCTTTCAAAATTTTAACAAATGAACTAGAAAAGTTTTAAGTACCAAGGACAGTGAAATGGAACCTGCTTTTCGAATTGGTCAAGTGGAAACTATCCAAAAAAGCTAGGTGAAATTGGGGATTCAATTTTTATTGTGAGAGACCAGTGTTGGGTAGTAGCGGGTGTAATTTAAGAAAAAGGAACCGTGTGAGAAATAAGCAAATGTGCGCTAAAAGGAAATGGTTCCAAACAGCTCAAGAAATGTAGCTTTCCTTTTAGGGTATTTTTGTCTTTGGGAACCATTCACAGAAACTGGAGGGGGATGTCAAAATGTAATTTTCAATGTTTAAGAGGGGAGGGTAAATTAGTCATGTTTTAAACATTTTCTAAAATGAAAATACCTAAAAGGCATTTTAATGAAAAACTTCAAAAAAAGTGTTTTCAATATCTATAGGGAGGGAGGGGTACAGAAATTTCCATGGGGCACAGACCACTCCCTACTCCAACTGATGTTATTGAATAAACATATGGTTGATTTTTTAATTCTATCGGACAAAGAGTATCTAGAATACTCGACGCTCTTAGTGCGGTTTTGAAATACACCCTATAAATCTTACGTTAGGTAACGAGAACTTCAGAAATTACAGAACAGCAAATGAAGCTTGCATGGGCTTAAAGCTATATTGAGCCAACTAAAGCTTTGTGGTTAAAGGTTCGTACTAAAATGTTTACCCAAGCAAGCTAGGTATCCATGTGGAGACAATCTTTTTCCTGTTAGAACAAAGGGATAGCTGAAAATAGTAACACTTTTCATAAAAATTACGAATAAGGTAAGGTACCTCGCTTTAAAAGCCTTTGGAGACACATAAAATTCTTTGCCTGCCCTACTCTAGAAACATAGACGATCTAACATTCCAAAAAAAATGATTTGTATAATACTTGATGTTGTTAGTTAATTTGTTGTCATTATATGACAACAAATAATGTTGTCAATAATGGAGATAGCCATCCACTAACTAGGTGCGGATTTGCAAAAGTGTAAAATAGGGTTGAAGACTCAGATGTGCATAAAGCCTCAGACCAAGTTTGGCTGAAGTAAAAGTTTGGCTGTAAAATAGGGTTGAAGACTCAGATGTGCATAAAGCCTCAGACCAAGTTTGGCTGAAGTAATTAAAAGGATGGCATACACCATTTTTGTAACTTTTCAGGAGAGCCAAAAAACGGAAAATTGTTTGTTGGCTGTGGTTGCTCTGGAGAATGAGGCTAATGGAGATAAAAGGAATCTTGGTGGAAATCCACCAGGATGTGGTTTTGAAGTGTCAGTAAGGTAGACCCAATAAAAAGAAAATAAAGACGAGGTTGATGAAAAAAGGGAATCTTCAGAAGTTTGTGGAGGAAGTTAGTGTGATCGATTGGACATTTTCTGAAGAAGAACCCCCTACGAGTGTGATCCGTCTGATCACACTCGAACGTTAGCAGCTGTTTGTTTTCTTACCTAAGATACCTAAGACCTTACCTTACCTAAGACCCGTCTGATCAGTCACTGCTTATCCTAACCAGTTTTTATAACCTAACCAAACCATTTATATCAAGGTAAGGCCGGATTGCCAGTAAGGAGACCTTCCGTACTGAGTACTTGAAGAACAACTTCCAGAACTCAGTAGCCTCCGTTGCACTCAGGAGGTGCAGCGAAAATATCATCCAAAGAAATATTGTAATTATTATTTTTCTGCATGAAAGTCATTCTAATTATTTGTAGCAGATAAGATGACTTTTCTGGTCCAAGTACCGTAAAGGTCGTTGTTATTGTCAATTAACATTGGAGGTTAGAGCTTCCGGCCTTTTTTTTTAACTTTTCAGTAAAGACAAATTTTAAATATTTCTACTGATTGACTTCCACGTTGTGAGGTCAGTCCCATACTTGTAATCAACAAACCCAGAATAATGAGACTTTCTGAATGCCTTCTTCATTTTTCCCTTGTGCACCCAACAATTTATTGCTGCACTAAAATACTAAAAAAATAATGTTCGTAATAATTATTGATAATAGTTGTTCCTATAGAGGCTCAGTAAAAAAAAAACCAATGCTTCACGTTACTGTGATCAAGCTTTACTAAACTACAGTAAATATACCAACAATAAAAAAGCTTACCCGTAAAGGTAATAGAAGAAGGATAGAAGATAGAATATCATTTTTATCCATCCTTCCCTCATACATGCGTTACTATGTGTAATTTACATAGTATATTAGAATCATCCGATTCTAATGCAACACTGCATAGAGCAAAAGAAAGTTCCTAGGATTTTTTCGAGGGAATGGCTACGTTAAAAACATTTTGTTTGATAATTTGTACTAGAAGTGCCAAGAAATCAGTAAAATATAGAACTTTTGGGGATGAAGCCCCCTTCCTGCGTTTGTGCATAACCCCTCCCCCAGGTTCTCAAGATTTGTCCTTTGATTTGTTTCATTTTCCAAATAGGTGATCTTTTTTGAGTACTTTGTAAAATTCCCTCCCCCCAGCCCAAAACAAAATACAGCGTATGTTGCTGATAATAGTAGCTAATAAACTGTCTCAAAGCTCTATTGCAACACAAGGCTCGGTATTACAATGAAAAATTCATTACAATCATTAAAAAAAGGAATGATTCAAAATGATGAAGTCTGTTTATACGTAACCTCACTTACTTATAAACAAAATAGAAAGTATGTCACTCGTTATTAAGAACGGCATTGTATCTGAGCAAAAAAGAAATTTTCTGGAGATGATTTGGACTATTGTCCATTTCCCCAAACATATACTAATCAGGAAGAGTAGGGGAAGAGGGTTCGGATCCGTACCTTCCATTTCTAAATTCTCATGGTTTATCCGTCAAATTCTTATACATTGTCTATAGTTGAAATATTTTGATGGTTTTCTTAATTCCTGCCCATAAAAAAGGAAAATGGGTGCACAAAAATCCAAAACTAAAGCCTAGTGATGTCCATTGGAGGTCAGGGGAACATGTGCCCTAAGCTTTTTTCCCTTTGCTCTAGGTTTCGAAAAATACCTTTTTTGGGATATTTTCATTGAAAAAACGTCTTTTTAGTTTTCTGATTTTAAAAAAAATGCAGATTTGCGCTCCCCTACATTTGAAAATATTTATTAGCCCCCCCCCCCGTGAAATTTTCGTCAATCAACACTGCTTCGAAAGTCTAAATATTACCAGCTTCGCCAATTCACGAAAATATTTGGAGAAGGAGTTTTTTCTAATCTTTTCAATGAGGATATATGAAAAGTGATGTTTTGTCAAAATCATTTTTTTACTAAAAAAACATTTTTCAAAATCTGAAGGGTAGTTGCTACCACCTCTCAGTGGGGCTCCTGTCCAATCGCTCCTTATTACTAGTAGCTAATAAAGTTATTTCTAAAGCTTCCTTGCAATAGAACCGTTGCTACTTCAATAGTCTATTAAAAAAGAAACATTCCCACAAGATAAATGTGACCTCGCTTATGTATTTATAAAATATGTCAACATTAGAAGGGGCTGTATTGTATCCGAGCAGGGAATTTAATTTCTGGAGATGCATTGGTCTCCAATTATTAATTTCAGTAAAAATGGAATTTAGAACGGCACTCCCGCTGAGTCAAAAGGAACGCCAAAATGTGTGTGACGTGGTATTTGTCGGCTTTTTGTAGCGTTGGCAATTATCATACTTGTGCGTTGTATTTAATAATCAGTCTTTTGTTGACTGAAGTGTTTCAAAGAAGTCTTTTTTTACTTGGAATTAAGTATAGATGATATGACTTTGGATTTGACGATAGATGAATTGTTGGAGGGTGATTCTTATTTATTTTATTGTTTTTGTTGGTTCAACTTGTTCGTATCTTGCATTCGAAAATTCTGTTTCTGAAGAGGTTAAATAGTTTTAGGGGCAGGGGTTGAAAGAAGAAAAATTGACAATTACAGTTCAAAATATGGGAAATTGGCTGGAAATTGTTAGGATTTTAAATTTTATTACTGGGTCTTTTTTTAACTTGGAATTAAGTATAGATGATATGACTTTGGATTTGACGATAGATGAATTGTTGGAGGGTGATGCTTATTTATTTTTTTGTTTTTGTTGGTTCAACTTGTTCGTAACATGCATTCGAAAGTTCTGTTTCTGAAGAGGTTAAATAGTGTTTAGGGGCAGGTGTTGAAAGAAGAAAAATTGACAATTACAGTTCAAAATATGGGAAATTGGCTGGAAATTGTTAGGATTTTAAATTTTATTACTGGGTCTTTTTTTTTACTTGGAATTAAGTATAGATGATATGACTTTGGATTTGACGATAGATGAATTGTTGGAGGGTGATGCTTATTTATTTTTTTGTTTTTGTTGGTTCAACTTGTTCGTAACATGCATTCGAAAGTTCTGTTTCTGAAGAGGTTAAATAGTGTTTAGGGGCAGGTGTTGAAAGAAGAAAAATCGGCAATTACAATTCAAAATATGGGAAATTGGCTGGAAATTGTTAGATTTTAAATTTTACGACTGGGTTCCTCTGAAGAAAACATGTCAATAAAATGTAAGTAGTGTCGTTGGATTTGACGATAGATTAATTGTTGGAGGGTGATTCTGATTTATTTTATTGTTTTTATTGATTCAACTTGTTCGTATCTTGCATTTGAAAATTCTGTTTCTGAAGAGGTTAAATGGTTTTAGGGGCAGAGTGTTGAAAAGTTTTGAAAGAAGAAAAATTGGCAATTTTAATGTAAAATATGGGAAATTGGCATGAAATTGTTAGAATTTTAAATTTTACGACTTGGTGCCTCTGAAGAAAACATGTCAATAAAATATAGGTATTGTCATTAGATTCCAAAATTTATTCTTTTTCCAAATTTCATGATTGCTATTCTGACAACGTACTATATGACAGCCCCCTCCCCCGTAACGGTCTCCATATATACTAGGGCTGGATCTAGAATAAAATCTTGGGGGGGGGGCAATGTGACACGGGCAATAGTAATTGATTAACATGTATATTTTAAAAAAGGAATGAAAAACAGAAAACACAAGGAATAAGGGTACCAGAAAAAATTCGGGGGGGGGGGCGTCCCCCCCACCAATCCCGGATCAGCCAGTGATTTGTACTCTTAAAATGAACAAAAGATTACCAAAAATGGTACTGATGTATTATAGCGACCACACTCAACAAGTGAAGTTACATTAATCATAATGAAATACTGGTTACCAAAATATGATGAAAATATAATACTCTAATAGAAAATAATAGAAATCATAACAGAGAATTATGGAAAGAATTTTCGCCGCCCAGAACGTATTATATTAAATACCTAACCAGCTCCATGTACTACATATTTAATTAAAATGTTCCTGCATAGTAGTTTATCTCACTCAGGCTAAGCTAATTATTTCCGAGTTCACACAGAGAAACCGGTTTTACAACAGATGAAGAGCAACAGTGTGGTCGTTATAATACGTAAATATCCAAAAACAAGTGGGTGTTGTCGCTCTTCTTAGATCCCAGTATGGTGTACAATACAGGCTCAGTGCAACTATCTTTACTTTATGATTTGTTGTAGTTTGACTACACTAGAATGCAATAAGTCTAGCTGGTTGACAGGGGCGTAGCTCCAGCATTTTTATTGGGGGGAGAGGGATCTCCATTCAATGAGTCAAGGGGCATAGGGTTTAGAATAATTTTTTCTACAGATTATTGGCGGATCAACTACCCCCCCCCCAAACGACGCCACTGGTGGATGATCATTATAACTGTTCACTGATTGCTTTTAAAAATGTTTGAACTGATCTAAAGTAAATGTGAACTTTAATTCCCAAAGTAAAGCACACAAATAAACACCGAAATATGAACTTTTTTACACATTTCTCTTGTGTCCCAGTGTTCATCTTCAAGTTCCTTCAAAAACGTCAAATTTAGAGTAAAGAGCTGGGGAGTGGAAAGGGATGACCTTGACCTTCATAAATAGAATAATATCTGTTTGTTTTAAGTTTTAGTATCGCTAACTCTTCACTTTCATTATTTAAGACTTTCTACTTGTAAAACCAATACTTTAAATAAAAGATAACATTTAAAGTGTAATTAATAGTATATAGCATTTAAAGGTAAACTTTATATCTGTTTGAAAGATTTTGAAATGTTACACCACTGAGCAATAGAAGATTTGGGTAGTAGAAGTAGTAGTAGAAGATTAGAAAATGATAATAACATTATAAATTTCTTTTCTTTTCTTTTCTAATTACATACTTGGGGCGGTACTAAACATGAGAGGAGGATTTGTTGCTACCCTTAGCCTCTGTTCTTTTGACTAGAATTGGAAAAACTTGAAAATACAGGCTTAAAAGGGAATTTGTTAAGTCTTTCGATCCCCTCTCTCCCACAAAAAGTGACACAAATCTGTAAATAGTGATCCACAAACATTTATGTGGTTTAGATAACAAAGAACTGAAACGTGTAATATGATTACTATTAATAATTGATAGTATAATGGTTACATATTTGAATAAATACAACATAAAAAAATTAACTATTTTTATTTTTACCACTCCGAACGAAATAAAGAAATCTATAAAATGTAAAACATAATAATTGATTTCTTGTGCTATGATAGATGTTAAAAAATATAAATTTGATTAAATCCCTTTTTTATTTGACCAACTTTGATTTTTTGACATCCATTCACAGCACAGTCAATTAATTAATTAACCATTCAATTCTAATTTTTTTTCGCAAAAACTGTTAGTGCAACTCATCCGCAATGCAAATTTCTATAGTTGGATCTAATCTTCTAATTTGTTTTTTCGGGTTTGGGAATACGGTAGAAATGTAGCAGAAAAAAGCATAATTTTTAAATTAGTCAAGAAATGTGGGAACGACGGGGATAACACATGAACGATTTTCTTCATGGTAACTGTGGTATACCACAAAGAAGCTTGTTCTATAATATTTACGTCGTTTTTCTCAGGGTGTTGCCCACTTCCTGCAACCTAGTGTACGTCTCACAACACCATGTATGCTGCACGGTTCCGCCACGTTTGACACAGCCCCCAAGTCGCTTGGCATAATTCCGCCACGCTTAGCACCTGTCACCTGGCGTACATGCTTTCTGAGATACCCAACGGTTTTTCTAAAAAAACAACTTAAGAACGAACTAGTACAGCGTGGCTATGTTTTGATATAACAAAAGACAGCTTTTTCGCCTATATTTATTGATACCAGGAAAAAGACTTGTAAAAGTCAATGTAAATCCTGAAATTGATACAGATCTTAAACCCACCCTCAGGGCTGTTTTTCATTTTTAGGGGGAGTACGAAAGAATTTTTTTGGGGGGATTGGGTTCAAAAAACGCATATAAAACTTGTTAATTTTCATTTTTGTTATGTTTTATGAGTCGGATAAACATTCCGGGGGATGGGTTCAAACCCCCTAATCCCCCCTGGGTACGGCCTCGCCCACCGTGTAATTTTCGTTGTGATCTACGCTTAATCTGAGGAATCTTACAAACCACTTAATAGTATTATAACGTTCACTCCCACCCCCTTTCATGCTAACAGTCGCTCTTCATAATTTCTCACATACCCAAAGATGTTATCCTTAAATAAAGTAACATTTTTCACTCGCACAATGACATGGAAATAGACTTCATCAATGGTGCCAGACCCCCAAAAATGTAGGAAATATAACGTAGGAAAAACGTAGGCATATGCCATTAAGATATAATCAAGATATAATAGATATAATAATCAAGATATAATCAAGATATAAACAAGATATAATCAAGAAGCAAACAAACAAATTTTAATTCACTAGCCCACCTTCAAAAATCTTTTTCTAAACAACCTTAAAAATAATGGATTTTCACCTAATCTCTTTGCACCCTATTAAAGTCTCTAATAATAAAAATAATGAAATATATAATAAGTAAAAAAAATAATAAATAACAACAAAAACAATAGTAATAAAAATCAATATTAAAAAATAATAAATCCGTAAATAAAAATGGGATACACAAATTAGATGATATCTGTGAAACATATATGCAAGATATTGTGCTTATTTCAAGACGCTCAGATTCAAGTTTTAGGCATATAGTCATAATTAGCGACCTCAGAACCCCTTATATATCAACTTCACTGCATATCAGCCTTCCTTTGGGAAATGCGTGTACACTGTAATACGGAGCTTTGAATAATCGCCCTATCACGTCCATTATAAGATTTTTAGCTTGTGTTGCCACACTATTTATAATTGACCGGGCGATGTTGCCGTACATTTTATAGCTTGAATAAGAGATCCGAATAAGCGAATAAACTGAAAGCCGACACCTACTTTTCTGGAAATGTTACAAACGACATTTTTGTCACGTTTTGTGCCAGAGGTGAGATTTTCAGATTTAATGAAACTCGCATATTAAAAAAGTGTGAATTTTGTTAGGAAAAGTTTAAAATTACCTCAAAAGAAGTATTAAATGCGGGATTTGACAGCATTGAGAGTTTTCTATTGTCCATCCCCCCTTCATTGGAAACCTTGACAATACCAATGTCGTAATGCTGTATGTACATTGAATAGGCAGCGGTTTACTGAACAATTAGTAAGAGATGGCAAGTTTCCGTTATTTAAAACTCTCATTAACTTTCCAATTGATGCATTTAAGATCCCCTGTAAATTTTTACCGAAATTGATTTTGAAAGTTCACTGTGGCTCTGAGAAAACTCGCTAATGGGTCATTTGTCTTTGAGGTGGTCAGCCGATGCCAAGACTCGCAAAATTATTTTTAAGGAATCGAATGACCTTAAGCTTTGGATATCTTATTTTAGCATTAGCCTTGTCATCAGCAAGCTCAAAGATCCTTGGACATAAACAGTGGGGGAATTCAGAAGCCAGTTGTGGAGTATGTACTCTACAGACTGTTTTGTTTCAGAACATTTGTTTTGCAATCCTAACCTTGCAATCATAATCAGTGTCTTCAAAGACCCTTAATCACCCGCTTGGGGGTCATTGAACAAATATTTACAATGTATATTTATACTGTATTCTGATATAGCTTGGCCATGTTACAATCTTAATGATGTTAAATATTAGGATCCAGTAATTTGAAATGATTGAAAAATTTCGAGCCTAAAGAGGCTTAATTTATCTGTAAGACTGCATTTGTGGGGGGAGGGGGGTTGTGCGTAGGTTTCGCCCCAAAGCCACATTCAAGGGATCTAGATGGTCCCGATATATTGACTGTACACCATTTTCTATAATGCATTTATGAAGCACCAGTTGTATATTGAGCTTTATATGTAATTTAGGCCTCTCGCCCCTGAAAATTCACACATTTTGTTACCCTTGTGATTCATTCTTTAGATCCTATACCGTTTTTATTCAAATCAAGAAGTTAAAATTTGATCCTCCTGTGCCATGAAGAACTGGAGATGGATTCAAGTGAATAAAGAATATTGGTGCCATCCATTCACTATATTGGGAGCTTCAGTTACCTTTGTAGTATTATTAGTAAAGATGGTGGGAACAGTGAAGATGTTAAAAGTAGAATAGCTAAGGCTCAGGGTGTTTTTTCACAGTTAAAAAAAGTTTGGAAGAATAGAAAGATAAGTCTGCAAACCAAGATTAGAATATTGGAAGCTACAGTGATGACAGTGGTTAAATATGGCTCTGAAGCATGGGCGCTCCGAAAAGCAGATGAAAATTTACTAGATGTTTTCCAGAGAAATTGCCTACGGATTGTTCTGGGTACCCGGCTGACTGACCGTATTTCAAACAGTAGGTTGTACGAAAAATTTGGCTCAATCCTGCTTTCTAGGGCTATAATGAAAGAAAGGTTGAGATGGCTAGGCCACGTTCTACGGATGAAGGATGACAGATTACCGAAGATTGTCCCTTTTGGCCAACCGTCTGGGGCTACACGGAAGGCAGGTCGTCCTTGTTTTGGTTGGGAGGATGCCATAAATAAAGATTTAAAGGAGATGGGGCTTCTTGGGAGGGTGTAAAGAAGGAGGCTTTAAATAAATTAGGTTAGAGGAGGAGCGTGCGTAGCTGTGTTGGCCTCAGGCGGCTTGGTGCTGCAGTGAGTTATTAGTAATAGTAGTAGTAATCATTGTGTACGCCTAAAAAATCAATACATCTCAAATCTCCCGATTGAATGCCCCCTAGCTCCAGTCTTGGAAGTTCATCCGTTCTACAGGGGGGAAAACGTGTGAGGCACATCGCCGATAAATTTCCACCTCATGAACATGGAGCGCAACTTGTTATGCCATGTGTGATACACTCTAGACCGATCATAATCGCGCTCCAACCACGTAGCGTCATAATGTACACGATTTTGAAAGTAAAAACCCCTCGCACTTCACCACTGTATCAACATAATGTCTACACTATCAAATTGACTATAATAGTACTATCTTGACGCTGTAAACTTTCACTTTCCAAGTAAAACAGATTTTACAAGAAATACTATGTATTTTGACCATCATATTTGCATACTGAATAGTGTAGAAAATACCTAAGAATTGTTTGTCAAGGTCATAATTTTAAACCTGTTGTCTCCTTATTCTCAATGACTAAGGCCATGATTTTTTTTTCTACTAAATCTGCAGCAATGCGGCTTTTCATGGATTCGGAAAATTGCTGATTTAGAGGCTCCTTAACGAGAATTCAGGTAATTTTGCGACTGAAGTCGAGATTTTAAGTAACCTTGGGCCTCTCCATAATTAAATTTTGATGTTGTTGTTGTTGATGTTGTTGTTGATAGAGCGTAGTCGCATTTGAATTAGCATCACTGTCGAGGCGACGAGGAAATTTGCCGTTTTATTTGATTCGGTTCGTTAAATGTTTACATCATGTCGTCTTTCGACGACAAAAAATAGAGTGGGTGTTTTAACACCACCGCAGTTTTCCGCCAATCAGGAAATCTTGAATCATTAAGATGATTAGTTGCGCCAGAATAGACAGGATATGTTAGGTTAGCCTATGTCTATTTCTATGTCTGTTCTTATGTCTATGTCTATATCTATGTCTACTCTGACCTACTTGAATTAAACGGTTTCGGGAAACATATGGTGGCGTAAAACCGCGGTGGCGTTAAAACACTATTACGGAAAAAAAAGTCTTCTGTTTTCTCCGTTTACTTATAAGCTTAAACGGCATCTTCAAAATGAAACGTGAATTGACGTCAATTTTAAGAAAATATGATTTGTTTACGTGTAAGGATGATAAGGAGCATTAGAGCAAATTAATTAGCTGAAAGAACTCTGACAGCTGGTTAATTCAGTATCGAATAGCATAAGAGTATTATATTTATAAGAAACAACAAAAAAAACGTGTTCAATATGCTATCTCGAGGCGAAACAGAAAAGTAACAAAACACCAAAGAGCAAAATATCGATATAATTCGATGATGATATCGACATGAGTGTCTGTTGACTATATAGTGCTAACTCAAACACACCTCTTCTAGGTGGATTGCCTTTCGCATGTGTCACCTTGACCTCACTATGACTTAAGACCTGTGACCTTACTGTGTTTTGTAAATGGTTTGGCGAAGTTTGGCATTTTTTCACTGTAATATTAAGTATAAAGAATTTAATTTATTTAGTTGGTAACTGTTAATTTAGTAGTAAGTGTCTGATCTCAGTTCCTGACAGGAAAACGGCTTAAAAGCTTGAAAGAATGCCCAGTCTCACCAAACGCTAGATGGTTTTCTACCAACACTAGAGCCAGTTTCCATTTTTATAAGTAGCCTACACTCTTTGACCTTTTTGACAACTATTGCCACATTATTACTCATTAAGTGATGCTGGATCTCCCCTAAGATTATTCTTTAGGTAAAAACTAAAGAATTCTTTTTTTCCAGAGAAGCTTTCAAAGATTTATTTTTTGTTATCTCGTCTGTAAGGTCATTTGATATTGTTTTCTGTTTTCTTTGTGTCGTTACATTTTTTTTTGGGGGGGGGGGCCAGAAAAAATTAGACTGTGTAACAAAAATCGAACTAGTGTGAAAGAGGCGGGGTTTGAATCCCTCGAATTTATGGTAAAATCTGTTTTATTTAAAAAGAAACATATCTAAATTAGTTCTAGTTATTGAAGTATTGTAAGTGAAAAATTGCATCTTAATAAAAAGATTAGGACAGTGAGGGGGTTCCCTCAGATACAGGTCCATCCTGAATATAGCACTACAAATAAACACAAATTAAACAATACATTTTTTTAATGGAAGTAAGGAGGTGCATCAAAGCTTAAAATGAGCGTAAAATCATGAGGGAAACTGTCACCCGTTCGTTATTTACCCCAAGCGCTTGAAGAGACAATCCTCTCTCAAGAGAAATATATATATATATATATATATATATATATATATATATATATATATATATATATATATATATATATATATATATATATATATATATATATATATATATATATATATATCGTCACAATGCCTCGATAATAAAAAAAAATTCGACTTATCAATACTTAATCCATGTATTCGAAAAGTTTCAAAACAGCAAATTTTCAGTTTATATCTTTCGAAAGGCAATTGGTAAATAAAATTCGTGCTGATACCAACCAGTGTTGCCAACACTTTGAAATAAACTGTACTACTTTGCCGACTAAAATTGTAGCGCAAGAGGTTAATTTGTACCATCTAAAAAGCAGTTTAAAAATATCCCCTAATTAGAGGAAAATTTTCAACAAACTAATAATTGAACAGATATCCGAGTCAGAAAGGAGGAAGTAAAACCAAGATGAACCGGGAAATTTGATTGTACCAAAACATTTCCTAATGTACCGAATTGTACTAGTACCTCCAAATTGTACCGAAAACGGTGTAGTTGTACCACGTTGACAACGCTGATACTAACTGGCCATATTTAATGCAAGGCTTTTGGTAAATCTTTGTTCAAACATTGTCGTAAAGAGGGGAAAGTTAAGTGGATGGCAGTTTCCCTCACATACAGGGTAATGAATTTTTCTGAAGTTTTAATGCTGCTATTTTTTTTGAAAAGGTTTTTTTTTAATCTATTATGAGTCTGAAATATGATTGGTTGGAATATTTAATGAATTTGTGCTACTTGTATGCAAGAGGGACTGTTTACGGATTGTTTTATACGGTTAGAACTCACTGTGTAGAACTGTAATGAGGAAAAGGAAAATATTTTAGCCTATACTTTTACGGATGAAAGCATGATAGGTTGCAAGCTTTCTTGCTTTTTGGCAGCCCCGCAGGGGTCTAATGAAAAGCAGGAGGTCCCAATTGAGTGAGAAGGACCATAAGATAAGATATAACGGAAATGGAAACAAATTAGGGCGGGGTTAAAGAGTAAAGCTCTTAGTTTTGAGGGAGCCTTAGGGAGTAGTCGTGGAAAGTTAGGTATGGAATTTTTTTAAGTGAAGATAAAAAAAGGGTATTTGGTACTTATGTGTTATAGCGGTCAAACTGTATTCTTGAAATGTGATAAATTGGGTTCCTTTGTCCACAGATATAATCAGCTTAGACTGAGTGAGATAAAATACTATGCAGGTAGATTTTAATTAAATATTTAATACATAGAGGTTAGGTATTTAATATAATGCATTCTGTGCGGTCTGTTTTCCATAATTCTGTGTTGTAGTTTCCGTAATTTACTTATTAAATTATTATGTTTTCATAATATTTTGGCATATTTCATTAGGATCAACCTAACTTCACTTCTTTGGTTTGGTCACTATAACACGTAAGTACCGGACATTTTTCAAAATATAGGTTGAGTTAGATACACAAAAGTTTTTTTTAAGGTGTTTTCAATACAAGGGCAACTGTCCGTTGTCCCCATTCCCCTCCTTTAGTTAGGAGGGCTGTAAGAAGAAGAATTTTTACCTGTGCTGACCTCAGATTACTAGGTGATGCTATGGGTTGTCCGTAATAATATTTCAGCATATAGATAGATAGATAGATAGATAAGTGTATTTCAAAAACCCGTGGGCCATATACACACAAAATATAAATAAATAACAAACAAGCAAGGAAATTAACAACAGTACGAACACGCACAAAAAACAGAATTCAACGCAAAAAGTACCAAATCTAACTACAAAAGAAATTAATCATATAAAACTTTTTCTTCTTATTAAAGATTTTTCTATATATACTCCCACTCGAAATATTGTGGTTGGGTTACTATTTTGTAGAATACCCGGAAGCATCAAATTAATCCCATGCAAATAAATTTCCCGTAAATCCAAGAGCACCGGGCATTTCCGGAGAAAATGATCCAAGTCTTCATCATCATCTTTACAAAGAGGACAAAGATACCGCCTATCAGGACCAACTATCATTTTATTTTTGTCGAACGTTTTTTGCCTGTTCTGGATTGGAAGACAATTTGCCCTAAGCTGAATCCAACGACGTAGAATCATAGCCGGTAAATTAAGTTTAAAATAAACTTCCTCCCCAAAACTAGGTTTTGCCTGATTATAATGTTGTAGGGTTATAGAATCAAGAACCAGCCCTTGCCAATGCTGAATTTCCTGACTCTCTAATATAAATCGTACCTGGCTTTCTAAATTTGCTGGTACATCGCGAGAGCAAAGACCATTATTCCATAAATAAGGCATTCCTACTTTTTCTAGTAATGATTTAATTTGGAATGGCCACGAGGTTTTTAAGCCACATTTCAACGTCTCTTCATATGACACTCTTACTAGTCTATCTTCATTACTCTTAGTTAACTTCAACCAGAATCTAAGCATTAAAATATACCTACGTAGCTTTAAAGAAAACAGGCCCATATCACCTTTCAGAATCTGTGAATGAGTTGTCTGATGTAAACCAAACACTCTTTTATAATACTGGAGCTGAAGGGACTCCATTTGCTGCACCGTTTCTCCATCCCATATCTCTGCTCCATATTCTATTACGGGTAAAATTTTTGTGTTAAATATTCTTTTATGCATTTTTAGGTTTTTGATCCCCATTATCGTCGGGTTTCTAAATATAGCTGACATGGCCACCCTACCTCTCTTAATTATTTCATCAACATGACTCCTTAGGCTTCCATTTTCCGATAAGATAAAGCCTAAATATTTTATTCTTTTACTTATAAATAGTTCCTTATTATTAAATTTAAACGTATATTTTTCATCGTCCCCAACCTTCTTTTTTTTAAAAATAACAACTTCGCTCTTTTCAGTATTCAGCCTTAACTTTTTTATATGCAAATATTCATCTATGAGATTCAAAAGAGTCTGTAGATCTTGCGGTTTATTAGCCACCAAAGCAATATCATCTGCAAATAATAAGAGAAATAGTTTTTGAGTCCCTAGGCTAACTTTCGGAGCCCATCTATTCTCTAGAAAATTAACAACATCATTAATAAAAATATTAAACAACTTAGGTGAAAGGGTGCTAACCTGTTTTACTCCCCGCTTAATATCAAAAAGCTTCGAAAACCTATTACCAACTTGAATGATTCCACTCACACAAGTATACATGCTCACTATCAATCTAACAAATGAATGGGGAAGGCCAATATTTAGCATGGCATCCTTCAATAACTCTCTGTCGACACTATCAAAAGCCTTATGGAGATCCAGAAATCCAACATAAAGACAAGTTTATCCCTTTCCATACTTATTTATTAATACCTTTAAAATAAACACACTATCTGTCGTCCCATACCCTGTCCTGAAACCTCCTTGTTCTTCATGTATTAAATTATTTGTATTTAACCAATTGGAAAGCCTGGTATCTAATATTTTCTCCAAAACCTTACTTAAAGCAGGGACAAGTGCTATTAAACGATAATTTTCATGAGCCTTCGGGTTTCCTCTCTTAAAAAGTGGTATAAACAATGATGTCTTCCAAGCGCTTGGCCATTGCCCTGACCTTAACACCTTATTACAAAGAAGAACAATTATCGGTATCAAAATGGAAAGAAAATTCTTAAATAACAATATTGGTATACCATCAACACCCGCAGCAGTACCACCTTTTAAATTCTTAAATATTGACTTAATCTCTTGGCCATTCACATCACCAACTAAATCATAATCATGTTCTCTCATGGGATAAATAACCATCTCTGGGGTATGCGCTACCTCCTGAAGATCTACACAAACAACCTCTAAATTATGTAATTAGACCATGAATCAGCTTCCGGAACAGCCTGGGTATTAACATTTCTCCTTCCACAGTCATTCTTTATATAGCCCCAAAACTTTTTAAAATCTTTATTTCTAAAATCATCAGCGATATCCAGTTTCTTCTTATGCTCGTACTCTTTTTTTTTCTTTTTATCAAACTTTTATATTCTCTTCTTTTATCTTTATAATTAGCCAATTTTAGACTTTGATCTTCCGCGCTATCAAATTCATTCAAACGATTTAATAAATATTTTGCTTCTTCTTTCATTAACTTGCAATCCAAGTCAAAATATCCCTCATTCTTTTTTAATTTTTTAGTTAGGCCACATGATTCTGCACAACTGTCCATTTTATCATTTAACAGCATAATTACACTATGTGCATCTTTTTCATTGTCTTCTAACGCTTTCAACTTATTTTTTACATGCGACTCCAAGAGCTCCCTTTGAAACACCACAATATCTTTATCTGTTAAATCATTTCTAATTCGTTTTTCTAGACCTGTTTTTCTATAATCCGCATTGTAGAAATTTCTTACTCGTGAGCCGTGGTCCAGAAACTGCCCGATCTTCACCTCAAGCTCAATGGCTCTATGATCAGATGCAACTGAATCTAATACTCCCATATTCATTGATTCAGGTACAAATTGCGTATTAATTAGCACATAATCAACAACACTTGGAGTTGGACCCAAAAGGCAAGTGAACTCGCCCCTACCCTTATCATTCACAAACCTACCATTTGCAATCATCAGACCATGTTCCCCACAAAACGCCAGGAGCTTTCTTACCCATACATTTATTTTTCTTTTTTCATCCTTGTTGCTTCGTGGTATTCTACAACAAATTGGAACAAAATCACCTAAATTTGGGATCAACACATCTGGGATCTCAGCCTCCAGGTCGGTATAAGCATTGAAATCCCCCATTAGCACATACTCCAGATCTCTATAACTTAATGCCACCATAATGTCTATTATTTCTTGCTACGATACGCACGGTCTGTTCAACAAAATACCCGGGGAGAGGTGATATAGGAGAACAATCGTTCCATGTTTCAATAAGTGAAATCACATCAAACGAAAATAAATCGTCATATAAATAGGTCAACTTATCACATAATCCTTGTATGTTCCATGACACTAGACTCAGTATATGGACCTCTATTTCCTATGTTTCTCTGCCTTCTGTTAGCACGTTAACATCACTTGCCTTTGGTTGAGATTGCTCGTTACTAGTCTTAATCGGGGAAAAGACAACATATCCGCTAAAACACTTCAGTGTTTATTGTCATAAAAATCACCTGAAAAACCACCACGATGTCTATCATTAAACTTCTTTCTTGGCGAATGGCTTCCTTTGTGTGCTACATTACGAGTACCTGGTCGATGCAGGTCATTAGGGCTGACAATAGCACCAGCAGGTCTTTTAGCTGTCGATACTGCCTGAGGAGTGCTGGCCGATGGTACCAATGTCTCAGTATCACTATCACTGGCATCACTAACTAGCCTCATTGGAATATTATTGGGATCATTTGGGAGCCTAGCACTAAGTGATGGACCAGAATTTTGTACTGGCTTCAAATTATGCTTAATCTCGACTATTGAATTTCCATCGTACCTGAATATTCGGCCTTGGATGAACAATTTGTCACCTCGTAACTTTGCATCACGGCCGTCATTTTGCGCAAGAGTCAACATTTCCTTTAAATGTTTACGGGCCTCCCTTTGTACAGCTGTGTAATCCGGAGCCACCGATAGACCAAACCTTTTTAATACGGAGCTGTTTCTTAAAATATAGTCTCTGATTTCAACCGAGTTTAGCTTTACTACTATCGGCCCTGATTTCAATCTAAAAATGTCACGTATATCACTTCGATTTATTCCGAGAGACGGCATAGAACGATTTAATAATCCCGTTACTTCTTGCTTCAGAGTATAATCGCCGAGTTGTTGAGGGGTAAAATTATAGAAGATTAGATTCATTCTTTTCTGATCTGCTTCGAGCTTGTTGGCTCGTTCATAAGAGACTGCTAGGTTAGATTTCACATTTTCCAGCTCTCTTTTAATTTCACCGTTTGTCTTAGCATTGTTAGATAACTGCGTAATAATGCTACTTAACTGTACTTGTATGGCATCAATGCTATCCAAAAGTTCAAGAATCGTATCAACTTTCTGCGAAAGCACCGGTAATAAATCCAGTTTAAAATTAGTTTCTTGCAAGAACTGGGCACTGCTTTTTCTCGGCCTCTCGTGTTTGGTCTGCCATTTACACCCTTATAAACTTATCAAAGTGCAAAATGTAAAACCTTTATCACTCCTTGATTTGATCCAATATCGTTAATTAGCAATAAGACTTTTTTTTCACCATTCGAAAAAAATCACAATATTGGCTCAAAGCCAGGCAGGAGAGAAACGTTATTTCAATCTTGGTTTAAACTAGTTAGTTACACAATTTGTCTAAATGTAAGCATGAATGTTATCCGTAAGAAATGAAATCTGGTTTTGTTGTTAACTCCTTGAACTCTGAATGAAAACTGAAATTTCGCAGAAATATCTTTTTAAAGTAACCGCTTAAAATATAGAACAATTTAACTAAATTAGGAAATCAGAAGTGGGGTAGAGTTAAGCTTTGAGTAAATTGGGATGTAGGAGGAGCGTATGCAGCAGTGCTGGTCTCAGGTAGCTTGGTGCTGCCGTGAGTTGTTATTAGAAAATTAGCAAATTAATGGAAATAGACCTAAAATATATATAAATAAAACATTAGTAGAAATAGACACTATGAACACGGGAAAAAGACACTTCTGCTTATTACCTTTTTAATAAAATATATATTATATCATCAAAACGCCTTTAAGCCTTACATTATTGTGGATCATTTAATTTTACTCAAAAATTACCCCAAACAAACAACCATTAATCCAACAGTTCGTGGTAACGAACTGTAGTAAGGAGCGACCCGGCTCAATAGTAACCAAAACTCTCAAAAATATAATTTTGATACCACTAGTTACATGAAAAGAATTGCATTTTAATGCTGGTTTTAAATATATGTGTTTCATCAAGTTTAGTCTTACCCATCAAAAGTTACAAGCCTGAGAAAATTTGCCCTATTTTAGAAAATGGGAGGAGACACCCCCTAAAAGTCATATAATCTTAACGAAAATCACACCATCAGATTCAGCGTATCAGAGAACCCTACTGTACAAGTTCCAAGCTCATATCTACAAAAATGTGGAATTTTATTTTTATGGAAATATTTATGGGGAAATATATTAGGATACATATATAATAACAACATTAATAAAATAATGTATAATATAATATAGTATAATGTATAATATAATAATATAAAATAATAACAATAATTTTTTTGCTCTGTCAGCTTAATTTCTTGATAGGTCAATCTGGATTAACTAATGCCGAGTGACAAATTAAACAGTTTGTGGTAAAGAACTGTAGTAAGGATCGACCCCGCTCAATAGTAACCGAAACTCTAAAATATGGAATTTTGATACCAATCGTTACATCAAAAGAATTGTATTTTAATGCTGATTTTAAATATATAAGTTTCGTCAAGTTTAGTCTTACCCATCAAAAGTTACGAGCCTGAAAAAATTTGCCTAGTTTTAGAAAATCATTTTTCGGGTGGGAAGTGGCGGACGAAATTTCTGCTGAGAGGATTTTGCATGGGTAGAATTTTCTCTGGAAAGGGAAGTTCTAGGGATTGAAATTTTCTGGAGAAATTTTACACTGGGGTACTTGGTCAGAATTTCTTTACGAAATTTGTTTATATGTCTTGCTTTATCTTTGACGATTCAATTTTACAGGTGGAGATGTGGATGGCAATCGCTCCGGGTAAGGAACCTTTTTGAGAGAGTCATTCTTTGGTTTGATGCTAATTGCCTTGTCCTAAATGTTACGAGGTCAAGTTTTCTATTTTTTCCCCCTATTTCTCTGGCTTGCCCTCAGTTAACCGAAATCCACCTTTCAAGGGGTTCTCTCAGTACACCTAAGGATCAGTATGTCTGATTCCTTGGTATTCTTCTTGATGAAAACCTTTTGTTCAAGCATCATATTGGAGTAATTAATATGAAGATCTGAAGGAGTCTTGGAATTTGTAGGAAGTTAAAAAATATTTTCCTGGATCAGTTTTAAAAATTCTGTTCCATTGCTTAGTTCAGCCCTACGTCTTTTATTGCCCTACTATATTAATATCAACTTTTTCTTCTTTTCTGAAACCACTATCTAAGTCTTATGATAAAGCAAGAAGGCTTATACAGGAAACCGATTGTTCTATAACTAACCTAAATAGCCCTTTACTTGGTTTGCGGTCACTCTACAGTCTTTCTGTTCTACAGTCTTCTACAGTCTTTCTGTAGGGCATTTAGTTTGCCCTAAGCTGAATCCAACGACGTAGAATCATAGCCGGTAAGTTAAATTTAAAATAAACTTCCTCCCCAAAACTAGGTTTTGCCTGATTATAATGTTGCAGGGTTATAGAATCAAAAACCAGCCCTTGCCAATACTGAATTTACTGACACTCTTCAGCTCTTTTGCCTGATTTCAATTTCTCAACTTTTCTTAATCCTGACTTACAAGGTTTAAAGGATATGCAAATACATTTCCTAAATTTTGAAGAAAAAAACCCATTGATATGGCTTAAAATTCTACTCAAATAACAGGAATTATGTTTTCAGAACTAAAGCCAGAGAAAAAGAAAGTGATAACTGAAAATTACAGTAAAATATTGTTTTGTAAAATTTTCAATAGGTATAGACCTGCCATGTAGGCAAATTTCAGGACCCTCTAGTGGGAGAAGGAGTGGAGGTAGGTACTTCAAAATACCTTCCTAGGACATGCTTTAGCCTGTAGCCCCATCCCTGAAAATTTCATTTTTCTAACCTAACCCCTTACCAAGATAGCCAAAACTAGCTAAAAACAGAATTTTACCAAAATCAGAACCGCATCCAAGGTTTTACCTTTAAAAACCTTCAAGAAAGTAGGCTATATCTAGAAACAAATTGCACCGACCTACCTATAAGTGACGTTAAGTCTAGGTAGTTTCGCGTGTTGATATTAAATCGTAGACTATTCTTAGGCTACCTACAATATTGGGGTTGGGTTACTATTTTGTAAAATACCCAGAAGCATCAAATTAACCCCATGCAAATAAATTTCCCGTAAATCCAGGAGCACCGGGCATTTCCGGAGAAAATGATCCAAGTCTTCATCATCGTCTTTACAAAGGGGACAAACATACCGCCTATCAGGACCAACTATCATTTTATTTTTGTCGAACGTTTTTGCCTGTTCTGGATTGGAAGACAATTTGCCCTAAGCTGAATCCAACGACGTAAAATCATAGCCGGTAAGTTAAATTTAAAATAAACTTCCTCCCCAAAACTAGGTTTTGCCTGATTATAATGTTGCAGGGTTGTAGAATCAAAAACCAGCCCTTGCCAATACTGAATTTCCTGACACTCTAATATAAATCATACCTGGCTTTCTAAATTTGTTGGTACATCACGAGAGCAAAGACCATTATTCCATAAATAAGGCATTCCTACTTTTTCTAGTAATGGTTTAATTTGGGATTGCCACGAGGTTTTTAAACCACATTTAAACATCTCTTCATATGCCGCTCTTACTAGTCTATCTTCATTACTCTTAGTTAACTTCAGCCAGGATCTAAGCATTAAAATATACCTACGTAGCTTTGAAGAAAACAGGCCCACATCACCTTTCAGAATCTGTGAATGAGTTGTCTGATGTAGACCAAACACTTTTTTATAATACTGGAGCTGAAGGGACCCCAGTTGCTGCACCTAGCTATATATATAGATACTAGCTGTTGGTGTGGCGCTTCGTGCTCCCTTAACACCTAGTTGACTCTACAGGTCTCAACAGGTTGACTCTAGTTCGGCATTGTGGAATGACATGCATAAGAGGAAAATTTTCAAGTATAGTTGAAAATTTTCAAGTAAACTACTGTCAACCAGCGTGTGTTCCCCGGGGAGACCCTTCAACAAGGTTGACTCTAGTTCGGCATTTTTCGTCATTTATATATCCCCCAGTGCCCTCCCGGCATCCCCGTAGTAGTTGTGTCCCTGTGTCCCGGTCGTCATTTATATTCCCTGTGTCCCGGTCGTCATTTGTGTCCTGGTGTCTCGGTCTGTAATTTCTTTCTGAGTGTCCCGGTCTTCACTTATATTCCTTGTGTACTGGTCGTCATTTGTTTCCCGGTCTATAATTTTTCTTTGAGTGTCCCGGTCGTCATTTATATTCCTTGTGTCCCGGTCTATAGCGTCATAAAGTCTTCAGTGGCTCTGATGGTGAAGCCAGTTGAGGAAGTTTAACTTTTCCTGAGGGGCAACACATTCCCATTTTTTCAGCATTAAATTTCAGGGCCCGGCAATAGGGACAAATTTAAGACATACTCCCGATTTGAACACATCTAATCAAATTATAATCATCGACTGGGCTGTACCTGAATGCCAGGCGATAATTTTGACTTTGCTCTTGTGATTCCTAGGTACGCTTTCTTTTGGCATTATCTCTTTGAGCCTCAAGCCTGTTGTCACGTTGTTCTTGTGATTCCTCGGCCCGCTTTTGGTATCATCTCTTTGAGCCGCGAACCTGTTTTCACATTGTTCTTTTGATTCCACGGCACGATTTTTTTTTTGGTAATTCCTCTTTGAGACACAAGCCTGTTTTCACGTTGTTCTTGTGATTCCTCGGAACGCTTTCTTTTCTTACTTTCTCTTTTAGCCGCAAGCCTTTTGGCATTAACTCTTTGAGCCGCTTCCTCGGCTGTTTCTTCTGCCATTGTAGGATTTATACTAAAATTTCTCTTTGAATTAACTCTTTGAGCAGCTTCCTCGGCTGTTTCTTCTGCCATTGTAGGATTTAGACTAAAATTTCTCTTTGAATTAACTCTTTGAGCAGCTTCCTCAGCTGTTTCTATATATCCCCTGTCATCCAACCATCACTACTATTTTGGCAGCCGCCCTCCCCCCTGAAAAATTTTCTGCTGCCACCCTTGCACATATCTACTTAATACTTTTGTTTTCTATTTTTTTTCATGTAAGAGCCATATTCGCTTTTTTGGTGGAATTAATTTTTAAAAAAACAAGGTTTTTTAACGGAAAGTAAGGAGCAACATTAAAACTTAAAACAACAAAAATTACTTCATATATGAAAGGGGCTGCTTCCTTATCAACGCCCCGCTTTTTACGCTAAAGTTTGACTCTTTCTCTTAACTCTACTTTTCAAAATAGTAAAAACCTTTAGCGTAAAGAGCGAGGCGTTGATGAGGAAGCAGTCCCTTTTTTATACGGAGTAATTTTTGCTCGTTTTAAGTTTTAGTGTCGCTCTCTACTTTTCGTTAAAAAAAACTTTTTTTTAAATTAATTTCTGAACGTTTTTGAATCAATGTATGTTTTGATTTTGGCTCTCCGCAGATAAATAATTAAAACGAAATTTGCATATTTATTTTTTTGGCTAATTGGCTTTCTCATAGTTTGATCGAATGATTTTGAGAAAAAACGAGCGGGGGAAGAGGCCTAATCGCCCTCAGATTTTTTGGTTACTTAAAAAGGTAATTAGAACTTTTGATTTTTACGAATCTTTTTATTAGTAAAAGATATACGTAACTTACAAATTAGCTTACGTAACAAACTTTTGTATTCTCATGTTTTTATTACGTATTTGAAGGGGTTCACCCCCTCTTCAGTACCTCGCTCGTTACACTAAAGCTTAAATTCTGTCCCAACTTCTTATGAATGAACCCTGAATCACAAAAGCCGTAGAATAAATGGTTGAAATTACTAAAAATGCTTTAGCGTAAATAGCGAGGTTTTGGGAGAAGATGAGCCCATCATATGCTTAATAATTTCTGTTCATTTTAAGTTTTAATGCTTTTCCTTGCTTTCACTTGAAAAACAATTTCATATTTATTTTGTCATTCTTTTTTTTAAATTATGCTAGAGAATCCTGCGCTCCCTTCATGAAACTTTTCTTCCCCCTTGACAAATTCCTTCAAGGAAAGTTCCCCCGACATATCCCCCTATTTCCCCCCCCCCTAACCTAAAAATCCCTCAGAAAACGTATGTGCACTTCCAAATAACCATTACTATATGTAAGCGCTGGTCAAAGTTTGTAACTTGTGGCCCCTCCCAAGGGGACTGTGGGGGAGTACGTCGTCCTCAAAGACATAGTTATAAGGTTTTTTGACAACGCTGAATAAAAGGGCCATCTCAGAATTTGGATCCGGTGAATTTGGGAAAATTATTATCGGGGGAGGTGGCCTAGGTGCCCTCCAATTTTTTTGGTCACTTAGATAGGGCACTAGAACTTTTCATTTCCATTAGAATGAGCCCTCTCGCAATATTCTAGGATCATAGGGTCGATACGATCACCCTTGGGAAAAAAATAAAATAAACACGTATCCGTGATCTGCCTTCTGGTAAAAAATACAAAATTCCAAATTTTGTAGATAGGAGCTTGAAACTTCTACAATAGGGTTCTCTGAAACGCTGAATCTGATGCTGTGGTTTTCGTTAAGATTCTATGACTTCTAGAGGTTGTTTCCCCCTATTTCCTAAAATAAGGCAAGTTTTCTCAGGCTCGTAACTTTTGATACGTAAGATTAAACTTTATGAAACTTACATATTCAAAATCAGCATGAAAATGCTATTCTTTTGATATAGCTATTGGTATCAAAATTCCATTTTTTAGAGTTTTGGTTACTATTGAGCCGGGTCGCTCCATACTACATTTCGTTACCACGAACTGTTTGATCATTGGCGCATTTGGACATTAACAATAACATAATAACAGCACATGGAGTTATACACGTCAATAAATTTAAGAGGACACAAGCTTACAGATGAGAAAAAACTTGAAAAGAAAACAGAGATGAGCATTTCACATATTTGATAATAAGGGCTGAAAAATCTACAGTAACGTTTTCTTATGTTCTGAAGTCAGTGGCGTCATCTTCATCCAATGATCTTAACCGTTTTAGGTTCCCTTGCCCTTTTTCGAAAATCGACCTTATTTTCTCTGGTTTGTAAATGTTCATACGATCGTTGGCCTTAATGAGTTTTTTATCACTAATATTGCAATATAAAAACTAGATAAACATAAATACCACTATCTCTGTTTAATGGATGCTGTGAAGTTCCTGGGTAAAGAAAACTATTTGTATTCCAATAGGAAGAGAACAATCACCCTGCAGCACCCTTACTCAGGCTTATTCCAAGCGAAGGGAAATTTGTTATAAATTCCACCTCCTTCAATCCAACCCCCATTTATATTTATCTGAACACTCATGTAAAATTAAAGGATTTAGGCATTCAAAATACAGTCTTTTAGCAGACTTGTCACCGTTGGTGATTCATCACTGAATTTGATAATTTTTTCACTTTAGTGATTTGATTTTACTTAAAAAATTTGTGATTTTACTATGCTTGTATTAAAACTATTTATGTTTGCGTAGTATTGATGTCCCTTCCTCACCCCAGTGCCTCATTGAAGAGACAATTTGAACTATTTATGTTTGCGTAGTATTGAGACCCCTTCCCCAAACCAGTGCCTTACTACCGAGACAATTTGATTGTCTCTGTTCACATTCAAATACAACTTTTGAGCAGAATTGCCACGGTTGGTGATTCATTGCTGAATTTGGTGATTTTAAGAGCTTAGATGGAGGCCACACAATAAAATGTCTGTGATTTTTTTTTGTGTATCTTGACTCAGGATGTGGCTCCTTGGCTGAGGAAGAGAGGCCACACAAGGAGTAAAAGAGCTTAGATGGAGGCCACACAATAAAATGTCTGTGATCCTTTTTTGTGTTTCTTGACTCAGGATGTGGCTCCTTGGCTGAGGAAGAGAGTTCACACAAGGAGTAAAAGAGCTTAGATGGAGGCCACACAATAAAATGTCTGCGATCCTTTTTTGTGTTTCTTGACTCAGGATGTGGCTCCTTGGCTGAGGAAGAGAGTTCACACAAGGAGTAAAAGAGCTTAGATGGAGGCCACACAATAAAATGTCTGTGATCCTTTTTTGTGTTTTTTGACTCAGGATGTGGCTCCTTGGCTGAGGAAGAGAGTTCACACAAGGAGTAAAAGAGCTTAGATGGAGGCCACACAATAAAATGTCTGTGATCCTTTTTTGTGTTTCTTGACTCAGGATGTGGCTCCTTGGCTGAGGAAAAGAGGCCACACAAGGAGTAAAAGAGCTTAGATGGAGGCCACACAATAAAATGTCTGTGATCCTTTTTTGTGTTTCTTGACTCAGGATGTGGCTCCTTGGCTAAGGAAGAGAGGCCACACAAGGAGTAAAAGAGCTTAGGTGAGCAGTAAATTCGTTTAGCAAGGGAATGAGCAAAAAATATAATAGATTTGAAAATGTAAAGGGTTCTATTTCTTTTAAAACATGAAAAGGGGAGATAAAAAAGATTAATCAATAGTTTTAATGAAAATTAACTTTACTTAAGGTTGAGAACGCTTGGTTGACAGAAAGTAGAAAAGTAGAGTTGTTCTCAGTCAGCTAAGATGGGTTAAACGGACAAAAAAGTATTTCTGTTTTGATGACCTTTCTAATTTAACGAGTATCTAATCTTTTAATTTACTCCATGTGGTGTAATCGATTGTCTCAAGCCGACATGTTTTAAATTCGGAATGTATGCATGCAGGGGGAGGGGGAGGCACTAAGGAATGGACCAGAATTTTGTACTGGCTTCAAATTATGCTTAATCTCGACTATTGAATTTCCATCGTACCTAAATATTCGGCCTTAGATGAACAATTTGTAACCTCGTAACTTTGCATCACGGCCGTCATTTTCCGCAAGAGTCAACATTTCCTTTAAATGTTTACGGGCCTCCCTTTGTACAGCTGTGTAATCCGAAGCCACCGATAAACCAAACCTTCTTAATACGGAGATGTTTCTTAAAATATAGTCTCTGATTTCAACCGAGTTTAGCATTACTACTATCGGCTCTGATTTCAATCTAAAAATGTCACGTATATCACTTCGATTTATTCCGAGGGACAGCAGAGTACGATTTAATAATTCCGTTATTTCTTGCTTCAGAGTATAATCGCCGAGTTGTTGAGGGGTATAATTATATAAGATTAAATTCGTTCTTTTCTGATCTGCTTCGAGCTTGTTGGCTCGTTCATAAGAGACTGCTAGGTTGGATTTCACATTTTCCAGCTCTCTTTTAATTTCACCGTTTGTCTTAGCATTGTTAGATAACTGCGTCATAATGCTACTTAACTGTCTTTGTATGGCATCAATTCTATCCGAAAGTTCAGGAATCGTATCAACTTTCTGCGAAAGCACCGGTAATAAATCCAGTTTAAAATTAGTTTCTTGCAAAAACTGGGCACTGCTTTTTCTCGGCCTCTCGTGTTCGGTCTGCCATTTACACCCTTATAAACTTATCAAAGTTCAAAATGTAAAACCTTTATCACTCTTTGATTTGATCCAATATCGTTAATTAGCAATAAGACTTTTTTTCACCATTCGAAAAAAATCACAATATTGGCTCAAAGCCAGGCAGGAGAGAAACGTTATTTCAATCTTGGTTTAAACTAGTTAGTTACATAATTTGTCTAAATGTAAGCATGGATGTTATCCGAAAGAAATGAAATCTGGTTTTGTTGTTAACTCCTTGAACTCTGGATGAAAACTGAAATTTCGCAGAAATATCTTTTTAAAGTAACCGCTTAAAATATAGAACAATTTAACTAAATTAGGAAATCAGAAGCGGGGTAGAGTTAAGCTTTGAGTAAATTGGGATGTAGGAGGAGAGTATGCAGCAGTGCTGGTCTCAGGTAGCTTGGTGCTGCCGTGAGTTGTTATTAGAAAATTAGCAAATCGATGGAAATAGACCTAAAATATATATACATAAAACATTAGTAGAAATAGACACTATGAACACGGGAAAAAGACACTTCTGCTTATTACCTTTTTAATAAATATATATTATATCATCAAAACACCTTTAAGCCTTACATTATTGTGGATCATTTAATTTTACTCAAAAATTACCCCAAACAAACTACCATTAATCCAACAGTTCGTGGTAACGAACTGTAATAAGGAGCGACCCGGCTCAATAGTAACCAAAACTCTAAAATATATAATTTTGATACCACTAGTTACATGAAAAGAATCGCATTTTAATGCTGGTTTTAAATATATAAGTTTCATCAAGTTTAGTCTTACCCATCAAAAGTTACGAGCCTGAGAAAATTTGCGCTATTTTAGAAAATAGGACGACACACCCCCTAAAAGTCATATAATCTTAACGAAAATCACACCATCAGATTCAGCGTATCAGAGAACCCTACTGTACAAGTTCCAAGCTCATATCCACAAAAATGTGGAATTTTGTATTTTTTGTCACATGACAAATCACGGATGCATGTTTATTTTTTTCCCCAGGGGTGATCGTATCGACCCAGTGGTCCTAGAATTTTGCGAGAGGGCTTATTTGAACGGAAATGAAAAGTTCTAGTGCCCGTTTTAAATGACCAAAAAATTGGAGGGCACCTAGGCCCCCTCTCACGCTCATTTTTTCCCTAAATCTTCGGATCAAAATTCTTAGATAGCCATTTTATTCAACATAGTCGAAAAATCATATAACCATGTCTTTGGGGACGACTCATTCCCCCACGGTCCCCGTGGGAGGGGCTACAAGTTACAAACTTTAACAAGTGTTTGCATATAGTAATGGTTATTGGGAAGTGTACAGACGTTTTCAGGGGGATTTTTTTGGTTCGGAGGAGGGGTAGGGAAGAGGCGGTTATGTGGGGGAAACTTTCCATGGAGGAATTTGTCACGGGGGAAGAATATTTCCATGAAGGGGGAGCAGCATTTTCCAGTATTATTTAAAAAAACAATGAAATAATAAATATGAAAAAGATTTTTCAACTGAAAGCAAGGAGTAGCATTAAAACTTAAAATGAACAGAAAATAATACGCATATAAGGGGTTCACCTCGTCCTATTATCTCACTCTTTACGCTAAAGTATTTTCAGTAATTTCAACTATTTATTCCACGGCCTTTGTGATTCAGGGGAACAAATTTAAGCTTTAGTGTAAAGACCGAGGTATTGACGAGTGGGCGAACTCTCTCATATACGTAATAAAAACATACGAATATAGAAGTTTGTTACGTAGGCTAATTCGTAAGTTACGTATATCTTTTACTAATGAAAACGTTCGTAAAAAGTTAAAAGTTCTAGTTGCCTTTTCAAGTACCCAAAAAATTGGAGGGCAACTGGGCCTCATTCCCCATCCTTTTTTCTCAAAATCATTCGATCAAAACTATGAGAAAGGCGTTATATTTCCATATATGGAAATATTTATGGGGAAATATATTAGGATACATATATAATAACAACATTAATAAAATAATATATAATATAATATTGTATAATGTATAATATAATAATATAAAATAATAACAATAATTTTATTGCTCTGTCAGCTTAATTTCTTGATAGGCCAATCCGGATTAACTAATGCCGAGTGACAAGTTAAACAGTTCGTGGTAAAGAACTGTAGTAAGGAGCGACCCCGCTCAATAGTAACCGAAACTCTAAAATATGGAATTTTGATACCAATCGTTACATCAAAAGAATTGTATTTTAATGCTGATTTTAAATATATAAGTTTCGTCAACTTAAGTCTTACCCAGCAAAAGTTACGAGCCTGAGGAAATTTGCCTAATTTTAGAAAATAAGGGGAAACAACCCCTAAAAGTCATAGAATCTTAACAAAAATCGCATCATCAGATTCAGCGAAACAGAGAACTCTGTAATATAAGTTTCAAGCTCTTATCTACAAAAATGTGGAATTTTGTATTTTTTTTCCACAAGACAGATCACGGGTGCGTGTTTATTTGTTTGTTTTTTGTTTTGTTTTTCTACAGGGGTGATTTTATCGATTCAGTGGTCCTAAAATGTTGCAAGAGGGCTCATTATAATGAAAATTAAAAGTTCTAGTGCCCTTTATAAGTGACCAAAAACTGGAGGGCATCTAGGCCCCCTCCCATACACATTTCCCCCTCAAAGTAACTAGATCAAAATTTTGAGATAACCATCTGTTCAGATTAGTTGAAAACATAATGAATATGTCTTTGGATACGATTAATCCCCCACAGTCTCCGGGGGAGGGGCTGCAAGTTACAAACTTTGACCATTGTTTATATATAGTAATGGTTATTATGAAATGTACAGAAGTTTTCAGGGGGACTTTTTCGCTTTGAAGTAGGACAGTTTACGCTAAAGGTTTTTACTGTTTTAAGACGTAGAGTTAAGAGAAAGAGTCAAACTTTAGCGTAAAGAGCGGGGCGTTGAGGAGGAAAAGCCCCTTTCATATACGGAGTAATTTCATATAAGGAAGTATATGCATATTGCTTTTTTGTCAGTTGTACATCCCCTTATCATGCCAAGAAAGTTTTCACGGGGCGTTGAAGAGGAAAAGCCCCTTATAGATATGGAGTAATTTCATATAAGGAAGTATATGCATATTGCTTTTTTGTCAGTTTTACATCCCCCTTACCATGCCATGACAGTTTTCACTTAATATTCTTAAGCTATTCATAAAATTAAAAATCTTTATTTTAATGTGAATGTTTCTATTTCTCATAATATCAGAAAAAAACGTTATAACCGAGATTACCGAAAAAATGAATTTAATTGAGAGAAGATAACTGCATTATACTGATATGCTGCAATATTGAACTAGCTCTCAAAGGGATTACACCTGTTTGAACTTTTGAATTGTTTGAACTTGATTCCTTAGCCATGAATTAATTCAGTGACTACAGAAACTGTCCAATCTGATACTTGAATTTATCACACAATCAGAGTTTTAGCGTTTTGAATTGAGAAAATTAGATACGATAGCCAAGTGTGGTAGGTAGAGAAAATTGGACATAATTTGCCTGTGCGTTAATTATACTTTTTAGTGTCGAGAGAGATTAGCAGTTGGGCCGACCTCGCACAGTTTGGATTGATTGTTCACTTGGATACATTAGTGAGGCTCGGACCTCACGGAAAGATAAGTTTCTTTCACTTTATAATCTTTCATTTACTAGGCATGAATCCTGCAAACATTAAAATCGGTGATTTATTCCTAGCCAAATTTGCGGGATATCCCCCTTGGCCAATTCAAATCCTAGAGGTAATGACGACGAATACCAGAGACTGCAAATTTGCTGTTTTTTACTACGGCAAAAAAGGGGCTGTTCCCTCTTCAACGCCCTGCTCTTTGCGCTAAAGTTTAACTCTTTCTCTCAACTCTAATTTTTAAAACAGTAAAAATTTTAGCGTATAGAGCAGGGTGTTGAAGAGGGAACAGCCCCTTTCATATGCGGGGTAATTTCTGTTCGTTTTAAGTTTTAATGTTGTTCCTTACTTTCAGTTAAAAAACTAGTTTTTTTTATTTAATTTCTGAATGTTTTTTAGTTAATCCATGTTTCGATTTTGGCTCTCCGCAGATGAATAATTAAAGAGAAATTTGCATATTTATTTATTTGGCTAAAAGGATTTCCCATAGTTTTGATCGAATGATTTTGAGAAAAAAGGACAGGGAGGAGGCCCAGTTGCCTTACAATTTCTTGGGTACTTAAAAAGGCAACTAGAACTTTTAGTTTTTTACAAACGTTTTCAATAGTAAAAGATATATGTAACTTACGAATTAGCTTACGTAACTAACTTCTATATTCGTATGTTTTTATTATGCATATGAGAGGGTTCACCCACTCGTCAATACCTCGCTCTTTATACTTAAGCTTGAATTTTGTCCCCTGAATCACAAAGGCCATAGAATAAATAGTTAAAATTACTAAAAATACCTTAGCGTAAAGACTGAGGTATTAAGAGGAGGTGAACCCCTTACATGAGTAATATTTTCCGTTCGTTTTAATTTTGAATGCTACTCCTTACTTTCAGTTAAAAAAACTTTTGCATATTTATTTTTTCATGTTTTTTAAATAATGTTTTTTGTTTTTGTAAATAATGCTAGAAAATGCTGCGCCCCCTATATTGAAATCTTCTTCCCCCATGACAAATTCCTTCATGGAAAGTATCCCCCACATAACCCTTTGTTCTCGACCCCCCTCCCAACCAAAAAATCTCCCTGAAAGCGTCTGTTCCCTTCCCCAAAACATCACTATATGCAAACACTGGTCAAAATTTGTAACTTGCAGCCCCTCCCACGGGGACTGTGGGGGAGTAAGTCGTCCCCAAAGACATAGTTATTGGGTTTTTCGACTACGGTGAAGAAAATGGATATCTCAGAATTTTGATCCGACGACTTTGAGAAAAAACGAGAGGCCTAGGTGCCCTCCAATTGTTTTGATCACTTAAAAAGGCCGCTAGAACTTTTCATTTTCGTTCGAATGAGCTCTCTCGCAAAATTCTAGGACCACTGGGTCGATATGATCACCCCTGGGAAAAAAACAAAAAACAAACAAACAAATAAACACGCATCCGTGATTTGTCTTCTGGCAAAAAATACAAAATTCAAAAATTTTGTAGATAGGAGCTTGGAACTTGTACAGTAGTGTTCTCTGATACGCTGAATCTGATGGTGTGAATTTCGTTAAGATTCTATGACTTTTAGGGGGCATTTCCTCCTATTTTCTAAAATAGGGCAAATTTTTTCAGGCTGGTAACTTCTGATGGGTATAACTGAACTTGATGAAACCTATAAAACCTATTCCTATAAAGAGTAACTATAAAATGCTTGACATTACAGAAGTATAACAAAGAAAAACCATTCACAAAATTTTACTTTTGTGCTTAGTTGTCCATCTGAGCAATTGCCCTAAATTTGTAAACCTTGCAAAACATTCACCCCTGTTACATTCACCAGCCATCTCTCATGACCCACACTCTTGTCTATGCATCAACAATTCATTAAAAAGGAACAACTACCCTACTGACATTTCTTCATTTCTACTTATGTTTAATAACTTTAAAAGAAAGCTTACATGGCTAAGTTAGTGGGCCAGCAAAGGACCAGGTGTTCCTTTAGCCAGAAAGTACAATAGGAAGCTAGGGGCCAGCCATCCTATGCATTTGCATGCCCTTCCTGCTTACTGCCCCGACATTTCTTTAGGTAACCTATTAAAGTTGGGTCAATTCTAGCTGAGCTAACAGACTCACATCACTGATCCCTGTTCCAAACCAAATAAACCGGCAATGCCAGGAATTAAACCTGTGCCTTTTGGACAAAGGATTCTCAAGCTAGAGAGCCAGCCACTTAGGAAGGAACACAAATGTGACCACAGAACAACAATTGTTTGAAAAAAGAAAATATTTAAAAAAACTCAAGTCATAGTTGCTGCCCATAAACAATGTGCATTTTATTTAGACAAATTAAATTTAGGACAGGCATCAACAAAACTCCATCAGGAATTGTATTTACTTAAGATACAATAAGCAATATGAATGCTTAGTTTTGTGATATTCTAGTCTTGAAATAATACAAAATAGAAAAATTCTATGTTCTGTTTGTTTTCGACAAGCGCATTTGAGACTGCAATATGCCCATGGAGCGCTTATAATCTCTCTAAAATGTTTTAAACAGAAAGAATTGTAAAGACAATTGTTCTGATCAGCAAGAAAAATATTAACATAACTCTCTAAACTTGGCACTTTTTAAGACAACTTTTTAGCAAAGCAAATGCAAAACAAAAGAATTCAGCTAAAAGGTGGTAAAATATATGACAAATTTAATTGGCCTAAATAATCAAGGCCTATAAACATAACTGCCTTCTAATCTCAATTCTTTGTGTTTCTGATTCTTAGCAGCAGCTTGGTAATGGAAAACCTCAGTTCTAATAGCCTACTAGATATGGTCTAGATTCTTCTGAAGACATTTACATTTTATTTTCTCTAGACTAAAGTCATGGGCCTTACTTATTGTTAGACATAGGCCTACGAAAGACTATAGTAAATGCTAGATATACCCAGTGTCTGACCTAAGCTATCCAAAATCAAAGTCTTGACAATTGTGCATGCATTATCTGTAAGAGAAAAAATTGTTCCTCCATCAGACAGAGCAAAATAATGTCCAGTACTTTAATTTGCAGTAGCAGCAAAGTGATTAGGAGTTACATGGAAGCTGTTTTCAATCTGATGCTTGTTTTCTGTTTCTCCCCCTACTACTGAGTTGCTGTTGAGTAGGGATTTGAGCTTCAAAGAACAAATGGCAAAAAGAGCTTTCGGACTGAGTATTCAGAATTAACCCTGCATCCTGATGCAGCATTCTTTGTGAAATAAGCTTTCGGACACGCTCAATATAGGCTATTTTACACGTGACCAATATTGTTATTCTCGCAATTAATCTTGCCGTTTTAACTGACACGTGACCGGATAAGTATTTATTGCTATCTTTTAGGGGTTAAATCCCGATAAGTAAAAATCCCATTGGACAAGTAAACAAACACGGGGTATATTTCATACTTCTTCTCTGGAAGATTAAGCACGATTGTCGCTGTTGCGCACAGCCTAGCTAGCAATTGTGGACTAAAAATCCAACTCCGACGAAGAGCCACAAGAAAGTAAAAAGGATGTTAGAAAGGTTTTTTTGCCATGAAGCACCAGTCACAGACCAGCGTTCCAAGCATATTCTTAATCGCCGTTGTATTATCTAAAAGATGGTATAATTAGACCTATTGTACCATTTGGGTCGGGTATTTTGAAAACTAAGCACCTTTTTCAATGCTGGCGCCCTGATTAGAATGTGAGTAGAATCTTCTATTTATTCCTTTATATTATTAAAAGTGAATTGCTAATCGAGGCTGATAAAAGTTAATAAAATGGAAGGGTACGGCTGGCTTTCTCTGAATGTAATCACGGAACAAGTATCGATTCTTTTAAGGGAATGAGCCCTGCCTCTTAGCCCTCCCTCATTCTTTTAACCCTCTACAATATTAAGACGAAATATTAATTGAGTGACAAGTTAATCCCGTCAAAGTGTAGAATTAAAATTCATCAATGTACTGTCGCTCTCAATTTAAACATTATTTCGTTTGACAGTTGAAACACAGATTATACGGAATATTAAAAAAAATTCTTACCTAACTATAAAAACAGTCAAACAACTTATATTTTGTCATAGCCTCCATAAAATTATTAGCTTTGCATATATTGTAAACAGGACCCACCCCCCTGAAGTTTTTTTTAAAGAAATATTCAACATTGACATAAGTCAATACAGAGCTTAAAAATGAAGTCAAGGTTTTTGGTGCTATATTAAGAGTGTTTGTTGTGAGATAGCATGCTAGTTCTTATCCTTTCTGAAAGAGTTGAAAGAGCTATAGTTTAGAAACGGCAACCAATCAACCGATCACTTTTCCAACACTTTGTATGGACTTGGTCAAAATCGCTCCTGAATAGTTAAAAAAAATTGATATCAGCCAATGTTCAAATGACAATTTGATTTTGATTATAAATTGTGTCTACCGTTTTTTCCGCTGTAGATAACCTATTTGAAGCTTGCACAAACAGCTACAATTTTTTGCCCTCGGATCTTTACATATTCGCGCTACGGATTTTACATATTCTACTTGTGGCCCTTTTATTTCTAGTCTGTTTGCTTTTTTTTTAAGAAATAAAGTTCACCCGTTTAAGAAATAAAGCCTGACGAAGTTAAAAAAAGAAGAAGAAAAGTTTAACATCCGCATGTTAAAACCTCTCTTTAAGTTTCCGTCCTTGCCAAAATTCTGAAAAATTTTATGAAAGTCAGCTAATGCCTCATTAACAACGCTAACGGAATTTATTACTTAAAAAATGAAATCATTTTTTAGGCGTCACAGGGAAGATTTGATACCGTAAAGGACAAGATTGACAGCAAAAAACTTATTCAAATCTTGTGATTTTTGGAAGTGAAATTTTTGACATGTTTGCTACATTTGATATTTTTTCCAGGAAAACATTCCCGCTTAAGGCAAAAATACTAAGACTCCACCAAAGGAATGGGCCCTTAGTATAAATAGTGCACCACAACGAAGATCCTCAACAAGCAGTATGGCATCTCACTAAAACAACTGTAAATCGATTCTGGCTGATTTCAATTTTATCCCTTCAAAAAAAAGCTACGAAACTAATAAAATTAAATCCAAGCCTTACGGATTAGTGTTACGTGTAACTGATTTAGTCTTTTCCTCGTTTTTGCGTTTTCTTTCGTTTTCTCGAACTGTAATATTTAAAACCCCAGAAAAGTTCCAGACTAGATCTTTTTCAAATTGAGGCAATCTGAAAAAAAATTCTTCTTTTGTTTTCAAAATGTTTCCCATTATTTAATACATTTTCACTAATTTATGAAACTTTCTAAATGATTGTGAACTTCATAAAAAAAGTAAAATTTTCCAAAGACAGCGAACTCTCCAAAAATTCCAGATTAGATCCAAGTATACCTCTCAAAAAATCAAGATAAGTTTATCCTTATCTAAATGAAAGTTTGAGCAAAACTCGCGGCCAATTTTTATATCACTGATGTAATTTCGTGTATCTAAGGCAAGGCAAACTCGGCAAGATTAAAGTAGACTATACAAAAACTAAATTAATTTTAAATATAATTATAATTAAATATAATTTAACTTAATTTTTAAAGCAGTAAAATTTTCCTAGTTTGACTGGATTAACTCTTGTGCAATAGTCCTTAATGCGTATTAAGTCCTATTGAAAACACATAAAGATGCTTTCATTCAGTCCCTTACTCTCGTTGATCCTACCTAATCCCCTTGCGTTAATAGACTCGAAGGATTGTTGAATTTAAACTAAATACTAACATATTACATTCAGGATTTCGAGCTACATATAAGCTACATACTATAAATTTCGAGCTATATACTATATAAGCTTCGAGCTGCATATTAGCTACGGTCACGGCTAATATAATAAGTGAACAATCAAACGAGTAAGTAATAGACAAAAAAACAAAAAAAAAAACATTTCTCTATTAAAATATTGAGTCCATAAATCTGGGAACAGCCCAACCTCTCAAAAAAGGAAATTATACCAGGAATAGGGATAAATTCCATAAGCATGGAAGTCTACCCCCCTGTGTACGTCCTTGACTGATATTAAATTTCTTTTGGAAGTAAGACCTTTTAGATATAGGCCTAATAACATGCTAACAACTGACTCCTAACAACTCCGATTGAAAACAAAAACAAACTGAACACTAGTTCACAAAACTAGTTCAGTAGGTCACTAGTTCTCTTTTTTCACGTTCACTAGAAGACACGAGCCACCAAGATACAGCAAAAACATTTTTGATCGAATGTCTGGTATAAAAAAAAAAGGATTCAAAAACTCGGAAAATCAAATTAAAAGCAGAAAGAAATGAAAAAAACTAAAAAGGAAAAAGAGGGAAACCAAATGAAAATAATAACAAAACATAAACGAGCTCCAGCATTGTCAAACATCGTTCTTAAAGCCACGCCCTTAAAGGTTTAACAGGTGTTGACAGATAAACAGAAAAGAATAACAGAAGGACAATAGAACGATAATTAGATAAAACTAAAAGGGAAGAAAATTATTTATATGTAAATGTACTTATCAGTAAAAGGAGAAAAGTAAAATTCATTTTTAATTAAATTCGTGCTTGCCCGATGTGAACAGTTCTAACATTTTCTCGTTTAGTCTAGATTATCCAGTATTGTCGCAGATTGTTGAAAATATTTAAGTTGTTTATTTTGTATGCCCATTTGTGAATTTAAAATAAGGAGGAAAACGCGTTTAAATTCATAAGCACACTTTTCGCAACGGGATTTATAAATTTCACCCAAACCTTAGGTCTAACTACCTTTTTCTAAATTCCTACTTTACTATTTTACTTCTTCTACTACTTCTACATCTACCCTTCTACTTCTTTTTATTTCTTGACAGAAACATCAATTTACAAATAAAAAACGAAACAAAAGAATGACAACAGAAAACAAAAGAAACAAAACAAACAAGGGAAGGGAAAAAGAACAGAAAACAAGGGAGAACAAAGAAAAAAAACACTTACAATTTCCAGCGTCGTCAAACTTTTGTTAAGGCCATAGAACCAAACTTCCTCATAAATCTCAACCTCGCTACCAGTTGATGCTTAAAATTTTCTATTTCCTCTGCATTCTTTCGTTCGGCATTCCTTTGAATTCTCTCCTTTTCATCAAGTAATTTTTTTTGAATACTTTGATTCCCCTTTCTACTTCCATTTGACTTTGTCGCAGTTTCAGATGTTTATCATTTAGTTCTTGTTCTTTGCTAGCAAGATGACACTCAAGCCCAGCTAGGCGTCGCGTTTTAGTGTCGTTAGATTGCCTTACATCCATATAATCGGTGTTAACTTTTCCCCTCTAGTAATTGAAAAAAAAAACAGTTTAGCAACAGCTCTGACTACTAAAAAGCTTTTAATCGATTATTAATATAGCTAAATGAGGAAAATTCTGAAGAAATTATAGATAATCTACAAAATTATAAGTAATATAAGAAATTACGGTAATTTATAGATGCATGAAAAAAAACTGTATCAGTGTAGCCTACACATAAATCAATAAATAAGTTTAAAAAGATATAAAATCAAGCGTTTTAGTTGTGCTCTTTTTTCTGTCTACTATGACGTTTTGCATTTTTTCTTTTTTTATGCTAAGTTTGCTCTTACACCAGTTTTAGTCTTGAAGAGTGGTAGTAGGTGGCAAATACTTTTTTTTAAGCTTCGTTCCGCTTTACTTTCTGCTCAACTATCATCTTAAAAAAAACTTAAACATTCAAATTGTGTTAAATGTCGAGAGTTCATTGAGAAACACGATATATTCTAAAGATTAAATTTTCGGGTATTATATGATATATTTAAGCTAATAGTCTGAAGGACACTCTGAGGGGACACTTTATGGGGAGCAGAATTTAATGCCAAAATTTGTAAATATTTGCATTTGCTTGAAAGGATTCTAAACAAGCTCAAATTATCATCAAATTTCATTTATGCACATGTTGTACGTTTTAAATATATTAGTAAATTTAATCTGCCCACAAAAATTAATTATTTTGGGCACATATTGCATTTATTATAATCTTTTCAAGGAGCATACAAAAAAATGAACATATCTTAATGACAAAAATGATCCAGATATACAGATATGTAGGTAAATATAGGCATATAAGCAGTGCTTCCTCTTTTCAATTTCGATTTTCGCTATTTTTTATATAAGTCTTACCCAAAAATTCCCTGTCTTAAGGTTTGATTTCTCCCTATTTTTCTCCTTAGAAAAAAGGGATTATTTTACCTTGTAGATACAATCTACATAAGAGTAAATATTGCGCGGCATCAAATTGTTATTTTTTCTTCAAATCTATATATATATATATAAATAAGTTGTCTGTGTGTGTGTGGGTCTGTCGGGTGACGTCATGTTTGTGTGTTGACTGACGTCATGAAGTTAGTTGTCGTCTTTTTTGTTATGACGGTGACGTCATTAAATATATTTAAGACATGCGTTCACGTAGAAATCTATTAATGTTTAACTGTAAAACAACTGATGAACTTACAATGGCAACAGCCGAGGAAGATGCTAAAAGAGTCTATGCCAAAAAACTTGCTGCTGATAGAAAAAGTAAGAAAAGAAAGCGTGCCGAGGAATCAAATGAACAGCAAGGAAACAGGCTTGAGGCTGATAGAGAAAGTAAGAAAAGAAAGCGTTCCGAGGAATCAAAAGAACAGCAAGGAAACAGGGTTGAGGCTGATAGAGAAAGAAATAACAGAAAGCGTGCCGAGGAACTACCAGAGCAATGCGAAACCAGACTTGCTGCTAAAAGAGAAAGTGAAAAAAGAAGGCGTGCCGAGGAACTACCAGAGCAACATGAAACCAGACTTGCTGCTAAAAGAGAAAGTGAAAAAAGAAGGCATGCCGAGGAACTACTAGAGCAACATGAAACCAGACTTGCTGCTAAAAGAGAAAGTGAAAAAAGAAGGCGTGCCGAGGAATCACAAGAACAGCAAGAAATCAGGCTTGCTGCTGATAGAGAAAGTAAGAAAAGAAAGCGTGCCGAGGAATCAGAGCAACCTGAAAGTTATCACCTGGCATTCAGGTACAGCCCAGTCGATGATTATAGCTTGAGTAGATGTGTTCAAATCGGGACTATGTCTAAAATTTGTCCCTATTGCAAGGCCTTGAAATTCAATGGTGAAACAATGGGAATGTGTTGTGCCTCAGGAAAAGTTAAACTTCCTCTATTGGCTGCACCACCAGAGCCATTGAAGACTTTCCTTACTGGAACTACGTCAGAATCTAAGCGTTTTTTTTTATCACAAATCAGAAAATATAACTCATGTTTCCAAATGACGTCGTTTGGAGCCCAAATCGAAAATCCAGATCAATTTATGTCTCCTTTCAAAGTAAAAGGGCAAATTTATCATAGAGCAGGGTCCCTTCTACCATTCTCAGGCGAGAATGATAAATTTTTACAATTGTACTTCATCAGTGATAGAAATTCTGAATTGAATGCACTTTGCGAAATTTCTCCCAACGTCGAAAGGACAATCGTTTCCCAATTGCAACATCTTTTCCACGAAAATAATAATTTAGTACGTCTGTTCAAAACAGCCATCGATTTGATGCCTACTGATGCGCATAAAATTGTTATTTCCGATGACAAAACGCTTCCTGGCCAACATGTGCGTAGATACAATGCTCCAACTATCGACGAAGTGGCAATCTTTATGGTCGGTGATCAGTTTTTACCTCGAGATATTATTCTTCATAAGCGAAACGCTCAGTTGTTAAGAATTGCCGAAACTCATCGATGCTACGATGCCCTACAATATCCTATCAATTTTTGGGATGGAGCCGACGGCTATCACTTTAATATTAAATTGATGAATCCAGATTGATGATGATGCCTACTGATACGCATAAAATTGCTATTTCCACTGACAAAACGCCTCCTGGCCAACATGTGCGTAAATACAATGTTCCAACTATCGACAAAGTGGCAATCGTTATGGTCGGTGATCAGTTTTTACCTCGAGATATTATTCTTCATAAGCGAAACGCTCAGTTGGTAAGAATGGCTGAAACTCATCGATGCTACGATGCCCTACAATATTTTATCATTTTTTGGGATGGAGCCGACGGCTATCACTTTAATATTAAATTGATGAATCCAACCACTAACAAAGAAATTAATAAGAAATGCAGTGCAATGCATTATTATTCCTATAGACTAATGATTCGGCAGGATGAAGAAAATTATATTTTAAAATGCCGTCAATTGTTTCACAAATTCATCGTTGATATGTATGCTAAAATTGAATCAGAACGTTTGCTATATATCCGCCTGAATCAGACCAAGCTCCGCTCTGAACAATACATTCATTTGGGAGATGCAGCTATAAATGACGGTAATACCACAAACGTTGGAAGATTAACAATTTTACCTTCGTCATATGCTGGCAGTCCCCGTCATATGCATGAATATGCTCAAGATGCTATTGCGTATGTTCGTCTCTATGGTCGTCCAGATTTATTTATTACATTTACATGTAATCAATCTTGGGACGAGATACTGCAGCTTTTACTTCAAGGACAATCAGCGGTTCATAGACATGACATTACGGCCCGTGTCTTCCGGCATAAGTTGAAATCACTGATAAACTACAAAGTAAATTTTGAAGTGTTTGGGTCAGTGCGATGCTGGATGTACTCAGTGGAATGGCAAAAACGAGGTTAGCCACACGCACATATACTAATCTGGCTACATAAAAAAATTACTTCGAACGAAATTGATGATGTGATTTCCGCTGAAATACCTGATGAAAATGTCGATAAGGGGTTACATGATATTATTGTAAAAAATATGATACATGGACCTTGCGGTGCACTGAACGAAAATTTACCATGCATGGCCAAAGGAAGGTGCACAAAGCAATATCCTCGACTTTTAGTAACCATAACAATTACTGGCAATGATGGTTACCCACAATATAGAAGAAGATCTACTGAAGATGGCGGTAAAACAGCAATAATAAAGAAGCGTAACGGTACCACCATCAAAGTAGATAACCAGTGGGTTGTTCCATATTCCCCATTATTATCAAAAACATTTAATTCACACATAAACGTTGAATACTGTAACTCCGTAAAGGCAATCAAATACATATGTAAATACGTCAACAAAGGCAGTGACATGGCAGTTTTTGGCTTGCAGCCCGAAATCGACGATATCGACGAATTGGTACAATATCAGGCTGGAAGATAAATAAGCAGTAATGAAGCTGTTTGGCGAATTCTTTCATTTCCGATACATGAACGTGGTCCAGCTGTTGTTCACTTAGCGGTACATTTACAGAATGGTCAACGTGTTTATTTCTCGGAAACCAACGTGCAACAAAGAGCCCTGAATCCACCGGATACAAAGTTAACCGGTTTATTTTTGGCTTTGCAAAAATGATTCTTTTGCAAAAAAACTGCTGTATACTGAAGTGCATTCGTATTACACGTGCAATACAAAAAATAAAGTATTTGAACGTCGAAAACAGGGTAAGTCAGTCAACGGCCAACCTACCATCTTCAAAGATACCACGATAGGAAGACTCTATACCGTTCATCCCAATCAACATGAATGCTTCTTTCTACGCCTACTTTTGGTGAATGTATCCGATCCGACATCCTTTGAGTATTTGAGAACTGTAAACGGTACTATACATGACACTTACCGTAGTGTATGCCAAGCTCTGAATTTATTGGAGAATGACCAACACTAGGATAACTGCATCAATGACGCGTGCGAAAAGTCAACTCCAAGTCAAATTCGTGCATTGTTTGGCATCATTTTAACAACTTGCTCTCCATCAGCTCCTACAGAGTTATGGGAAAAATATAAGTCAAAAATGTCCGAAGATATACTCCATCGAAAACAGTTAGAGACGTCAGATATGACTTTTGATTTTACATCAGAAATTTATAACTACACTTTAGTTATTATAGAAGATTTGTGCGTACGTATGGCAAACAAACCTCTTCAGGATTTGGGAATGCCTTCACCTAACCGTATCGCTGCTGTTTCGACATGTGTAGAATTGGATCGTGAACAATACAGTACGAGTGTTCTATTGTCGTATGTACAAAATAACATTTCCAAGTTAACGTCGGAACAAAAAAACATTTATGATACGATAATGCATTGTGTCGATAACAACGTTAGAGAAATTTTCTTTTTGGATGCGCCAGGAGGTACTGGTGAAACGTTTGTGATAAAACTGATTCTTGCATCAATTCGATCAAAAAATGATATAGCGTTGGCAATTGCGTCGTCCGGAACAGCCGCAACATTGCTGCCTGGTGGAAGAACTTCTCATTCCGCTTTGAAATTGCCTCTGAATTTGCATTCTACAGAAACTCCCACGTGCAATATTTCCAAATCATCTGGGATGGGTAAAGTATTGCAGCAATGCAAACTTATTATTTGGGATGAGTGCACAATGGCACACAAAAAATCGCTCGAGGCTCTGGATCAATGCTTGAAAGATGTGCGAGGGAAGTCGAAACCCTTTGGCAGCACATTAATATTGCTTGCGGGAGATTTCAGGCAAACATTACCTATAATACCTAGATCAACTCCTGCAGACGAAATGAATGCTTGCCTGAAAAGTTCCAATTTATGGGCACACGTAAAAACATTAAAATTAACTACAAATATGCGTGTCCGATTGCAAAACGATGACTCTGGTCAAACATTTTCAGATCAATTGCTGGCAATTGGAAACGGAAAGCTCCCAGTAGACTCAATTTCAGGACGTATACAACTACCTGCTGATTTCTGTAATTTGGTGACGTCCAAAAATGAATTGATTGAAAAAGTATTTCCGAATATTCTAAACAATTATAAAAATAATAAATGGCTAAGTGAAAGAGCGATTCTTGCGCCCAAAAATATAGACGTCCACGAAATCAACAATATTGTTTTGACCAAGATTCGAGACCAGGCAGTCCTTTACATGTCAGTCGACACAGTTTTTGAGCCAAATGAAGCGGTTAATTATCCATCTGAATTTTTAAATTCCGGGGATCTTTCAGGGTTTCCACCACACGTGCTACAACTAAAAATAGGCGTACCAATAATACTTTTAAGAAATATCAACCCAACAAAGTTTTGCAATGGCACGCGACTTGCCGTAAAAAACAATGGAAAACCTAATAGAGGCCACAATCTTGACTGGGCCTTTTGAGGGTGAGGCTGTTCTTATTCCTCGCATTCCCATGATTCCAAAGGATCTGCCTTTTCAATTTAAAAGATTGCAATTCCCAATTCGATTAGCATTTGCAATCACCATTAACAAAGCTCAAGGTCAATCATTAGAAAAATGTGGTATAGATCTTAATACTGATTGTTTTTCCCATGGACAATTGTACGTTGCATGTTCGAGGGTCGGTAAACCTAACAATCTATTTATATGCAGCGACAATTGGACAGCGAAGAATGTTGTATATTCGCAAGTTTTACGCAGTTAATTTGTATTGTATCTATCTATCTATCTATATAAAAACGAGTTGTGTGTATGCATGTTTGTTTGTTTGTAAAAAGAGCGTTTGCATATGACGTCATTATTAGTACATAAGGCTTTGTATATGCACAGACAATGGGAAAGCCAAGAATGTTGTATATTCGCAAGTTTTACGTAGTTTGAAACACATATATAAATCTATCTATATTCATAGGTGGTACACAGGGACACAACTACAATGGCGCGTAACGACTTACGTGCACGGGGGTGCTTGAATCGCCCCCACCAACTAGGTGTTGGGGTAGCGCGAAGCGCCACCCCAACAGCTAGTATATATATAAAAATATGTTGTCTGTCTGTCGAGTGACGTCATTATAAGTCCGCATTTTCCATCATATCGTCTGAATTTTTCCATCATATATCAATTCAAAAACGAATGTATTCAAGCCGAAGCAGCTGATTTGGTAGAGCGTTATGTTTCAGGTTGTAGGTCCGAGAGGTTCCAGGTTCGAACCTTGAAGAAAAAAGAAGAAAAAAACTAAAAAAGGTAAAAACTACAAAAAAAACTAAAAAAAGGTAAAAACCAAAAAAAAAAAAAAAAAATAAAAAGAAAAAAGGAAAAGAAAAAAAAGTTTACTTCATCATATACCAATTCAAAAATGAATGTATATACAGACCGGGACACCAATGACGACCGGGACGCCGGGGGACACAGGGGGATATATAAATGACGACTGGGACACAGGGAATGTTCGATTAGCAATCACCATCAACAAAGCTCAAGGACAATCATTAGAATCATGAGGTATAACTAAAAAAAACTAAAAAAGGTAAAAAAATAAAAACTAAAAAAAAGACCAATTCAAAAACGAATGTATATACAGACCGGGACACCGGGACACAGGGAATATAAATGACGACCGGGACACTCAAAGAGAAATTACAGACTGGAACACCGGGAATATAAATGACGACCGGGACACAGGGACACAACTACAACGGGGACGCCGGGAGAACAGGGGGATATATAAATGACGACGGGGACACAGGGAATCCTCGATTAGCAATCAATATCAACAAAGCTCAAGGGCAATCATAAGACTCATGATGTATAGATCTGAATACGGATTGTTTTTCCCATGGACAATTATATGTTGCATGTTCAAGAGTCGGTAAACCTGACAATCTATTTATATGCACAGACAATGGGACAGCGAAGAATGTTGTATATTCACAAGTTTTACGTAGTTAACTTGTAAATATATGTAATTTGTAAATATATATATATATATATATATATATATATATATATATATATATATATATATATATATATATATATATATATATATATATATATATATATATATATATATATATATATATATATATATATATATATCTATATTCAGAGGTGGGACACAGGGACAACACTACAATGGCGCGTAACTAATATGGCGCCGGACGGCGACACAGGGAATGTTCGATTAGCAATCACCATCAACAAAGCTGAAGGGTAATCATTAGAATCATGAGGTACAGATCTGAATACGGATTGTTTTTCCCATGGACAATTATATGTTGCATGTTCAAGAGTCAGTAAACCTGACAATCTATTTATATGCACAGACAATGGGACATCGAAGAATGTTGTATATTCGCAAGTTTTACGTAGTTAAAAACATATATAAATATATATATATATATATCTATCTATATTCACAGGTGGGACACAGGGACACAACTACAATGGCACGTAACGACTTACGCACGCGGGGGGGGGGGCGAAGCGCCCCCACAAATAAATATATATATATATATATATATATATATATATATATATATATATATATATATATATATATATATATATATATATATATCATATATATATATATGTAACATCTTTCAAACTACCTAGAACACATTAAAAAGTTTAATAAAGTGTTATCTCCGCACTTCATCGTAAGTTGCGTTTGTCTCCGTCTTGAAGCCAGCGACAGCTTTCGGTATGCTGCCAGTTGATGAAGTTTTATCTTCGTTTTTCAACCAGTAATTGATTCAAATAAGTGAAACTAGTGTGACATTTTCGATACTATTTCGGATGTCTGTTTTGATCAATTTAAGGAGATTAAACAAATGCTGAGCTTATATATCGCTGAAAGGAGAAGAGAAGATCAGTTAAAGTCACTTCCGCAACTACGGGTGGTTGATTTGGCCACTACAAGGTTTCAGATTATATGTCTTCGTCCAGTACTGCTAAACTGACAGGTCTTAAACTTGGGCAGCTCCCAAATGATGCTCAGTGACATCAGTCATTGCGTGTGACCTCCGTTCTACGTTTATTTTCTAGAGGCAACACTTTTCTCTTAGAACAGTATTTTGGCTTCAAATTTCTTGCATTTATTGGTTCAATCAAAACCAAAATCTCATAAATTTCGTCTTCAAGCTTGGAACGGTCACAGAACTGCTTGATTAGGACTATAAAGTATTTTTGACAAGACTGCTAGAAGAGATCAATATTATCACTTGACTCTCGAGTATCTTCGAGTTCTCGCATTGAATCGGTTGCAGCTATTCCCACATATGTTTGGTGTAAAGGCTGGTACTCGCTTGAAAGGTAAAGATCCATTTTGGTAAACAAACAAACACTGCAAATACAGTCCAGTTTCATGAAGTTAGTTGCAATATCATTTACAAGTTTGCTGATAGTTGCCTTTAGGAAGAAGTGTAAGCTCAAATTAGAAAACTCTGTTAAATCCATTGGAAGGGCCGAGAGAGTAGTCCATGAATTCAAGGAATGACTTTGTCAACTTGCTTTGTAATGTTGACAAGATAAGGTCACTGGTTGCAGTTGGGTCGTCAAACCTGGTTTCTGTAAAATACTGGGTTAGAGTGTACCGATGTTCAGTAAGCCTCTTTATGCAGGCCTGAAGGGACAATCAACGGGTCTGTTCTGGTGTAAGAATTGGGAGTGCTTTGCATCGAAATAACTTCTGAAATTCAGCATACTTATCTCGCCTGGAAGCGCTTCTGAAAGAGTGGGCATAGATATTTGGTGCAAAGTCTTTTAGGGTCTTGGGAAGTGACAAGAATGCATAGGATGAAGATACGTGAATAAGACGGCATGAGCATTTCAAATTCATGACTCGGGGCTGCATGTTTTCAATAGCGTTGAAGCAGATCTATTGGCTCCAAACATGTTAGTAGTAATATCCGCACAAAATCCAACAATCTTTTGTCAGAGATTTGAGTTCTTTTTTAATGACTTGTTTGATGCAAGTAGTCAGACCCTCAGACGATCTATCACTTCACTTAACCATGTCCAATACTTCGACATGAAGTTTTAATTCTTTCTCTGATAGCTCTTAATTCATAAATAGCTCTGGTAGCTAGTTGCTTTTCAACAGTACAATCTTATCAATCAGCACAAGTCTTATCAATTATTAAAGGGAAAAAGTAGCTTTGAGGAACTCAACTGGTTGTGTTACCGAAGGAAAATTCTGTCACAAAATGTGTATAACTTTCTGACTACCGAGAGTAACTCGTGCTAGAGCACGTGCTAGAGCATTATTTCTTTTGGAAATAATTTTGTTAAGAGAGAGATCAAGCTGTCTGCAAGACGTAATGGCACATTATGTTCTGCCAAAAATATACAGATGTGCTGTTGTTCAATTTCTTTGGAATTACTGCCTACAGTTAAAAGTTTTTCAATTCTGCCACTGCCAACCTTCGTTTCAATTCCATTGCTTGCTTTTATATTTTGCTTGGTCAGAGCATGCCTGATCACCTCTGATTTCCCACAATATTTATATATATAAAAATAAGTTGTCTGTCTGTGGATCTGTGGATCAGGTGACGTCATGTTTCTGTGTCGGCTGACGTCATGAAATTAGTTGTCAGGTGACGTCATGTTTCTGTGTCGGCTGACGTCATGAAATTAGTTGTCGTCATTTTTGCTTTGACGGTGACGTCATTCAAGTTATATAAGACATATGTTCACGTAGAAATCTATTAATGTTTAAGTTTACAATGACTGATGAAGATGCTCAAAGAGTCTATGCCAAAAAACTTGCTGCTGATAGTTCCTCGGCACGCTTTCTTTTCTGACTTTCTCTATCAGCAGCAAGTTTTTTGGCATAGACTCTTTGAGCATCTTCATCAGTCATTGTAAACTTAAACATTAATAGATTTCTACGTGAACATATGTCTTATATAACTTGAATGACGTCACCGTCAAAGCAAAAATGACGGCAACTAATTTCATGACTTAATTTCAGAACTTAATTTCTGTGTTGACTGACGTCATGAAATTAGTTGTCGTCATTTTTGTTATGACGATGCTTAGTATATTGTAAAACACATTAATTTGGTTAATAATATACCATTTAAAACACCAAAATGAACATGCTGGAGTAGTCACTCGGTGAGAGAGGGTGTCAGAACGGAGAATGAAGGTCCCAGGTTCAAATCCTGGTTAGGCTAAAAAAGGTAATAATCTAAAAACTAAAAAAAAACTGAAAAAACTAAAAAAGGCAAAAACTACAAAAAAAAAAAAACTAATAAAAAAAAATTAAGAATAAAAATAAAAAAAAAATAAAAAAGATAAAAACTAAAAAAAAAAGTAAAAAGAAAAAACGAAAAAAACTAAAAAAGCTAAAAAAAAGGTAAAAACCAATAAAAAACTGAAAAGAAAAAAGGATAAAACTAAAAAAATTTTCATCTAAAAAACTAAGAAAAACTAAAAAAGGTAAAAACTAAAAGAACTAAAAAAAAAAAAAAACTAAAAAAAGGAAAAAAACTGAAAAATAAAGGAGAAAAAGAAAACTAAAAAAATATAAATAAAAATAAAAAAACTAAAAAGATAAAAACTTCAAAAAAAACTAAAAAGAAAAAAGAAAAAAACTAAAAAACCTAAAAAAAGGTCAAAACCAATAAAAAAAAACTAAAAGGAAAAAAAGGGAAAAAATTAAAAATTTATTTCATCATATACCAATTCAAAAACGAATGTATACCGGGATGACGACCGGGACACAGGGAATATAAATGACACAACTACAACTGGGACGCCGGGGGGCACAGGGAGATATAAATGACGACCGGGACACCGGGACACAAGGAATATAAATGACGCCCGGGACACTCAAAGAGAAATCAGAGACTGGGACACCGGGACACAAATGACGACCGGGACACAGGGAATATAAATGACGACCGGGACACAGGGACATAACTACAAAGGGGACGCCGGGGTGCACAGGGGGATATATAAATGACGATGGCGACTCAGGGAATGGTCGATTAGCAATCACCATCAACAAAGCTCAAGGGCAATCATTAGAATCATGAGGTATAGATCTGAATACGGATTGTTTTCCCATTGACCATTATATGTTGCATGTTCAAGAGTCGGTAAACCTGACAATCTATTTATATGCACAGACAATGGGACAGCAAAGAATGTTGTATATTCGCAAGTTTTACGTAGTTAAAAACATATATATATATATATATATATATATATATATATATATATATATATATATATATATATACATATATATATATATATATATAGATATATATATATATATATATATATATATATATATATATATATATATCTATATATATAAAAATAAGTTGTCTGTCTGTCTGTCTGTGGATGGATCAGGTGACGTCACCTGAAAAAACTGGATCAGGTGACGTCAAAACTGAAAAAACTAAAAAAAAGGCAAAAACTACAAAAAAAACTAAAAACTAATAAAAAAAATAAAAAAGCTAAAAAGCTAAAAAAACTAAAAAAAAAGGCAAAAACTACAAAAAAAACTAAAAACTAATAAAAAAGCTAAAAAACTAAAAAAACTAAAAAAAGGCAAAAACTACAAAAAACTAAAAACTAATAAAAAAAATAAAAAAGCTAAAAAACTAAAAAAACTAAAAAAGGTAAAAAACTAAAAAAACTAAAAACTAAAAAAAACTAAAAAAAAGGAAAAAAACCGAAAAATAAGCTAAAATAAAGGTAAAAACCAATAAAAAACTAAAAAAAAAACTGAAAAAACTAAAAAAAGGCAAAAACTACAAAAAAACTAAAAACTAATAAAAAAAGTAAAAAAGCTAAAAAACTAAAAAAACTAAAAAAAACTAAAAAAAGGTAAAAAACTAAAAAAAAATAAAAAATAAAAAAAACTAAAAAAAGGAAAAAACTGAAAAATAAGCTAAAATAAAGGTAAAAACCAATAAAAAACTAAAAAGAAAAAAAGGAAAAAACTAAAAAAAATTTTCATCTAAAAAACTAAAAAAAACTAAAAAAGGTAAAAACTAAAAGAACTAAAAAAGAAAAAAATAAATGACGACACTCAAAGAGAAAGCGACCAGGACAAAAGGAATGTTCGATTAGCAATCAACAAAGCACCGGGACACAGGGAGTATAAATGACGACCAGGACATAAGTAAAAAAAAAACTAACAAAACTAAAAAGAAAGTAAAAACTACAAAAGAACTAAAAAGAAAAAAACTAAAAAAAGGCAAAAACTACAAAAAAAACTAAAAACTAATAAAAAAGCTAAAAAACTAAAAAAAGGCAAAAACTACAAAAAAACTAAAAACTAATAAAAAAAATAAAAAAGCTAAAAAACTAAAAAAACTAAAAAAACTAAAAAAACTAAAAAAAGGTAAAAAACGAAAAAAACTAAAAACTAAAAAAAACTAAAAAAAAGGAAAAAACTGAAAAATAAGCTAAAATAAAGGTAAAAACCAATAAAAAACTAAAAAAAAACTGAAAAAACTAAAAAAAGGCAAAAACTACAAAAAAAACTAAAAACTAATAAAAAAAAGTAAAAAAGCTAAAAAACTAAAAAAAAATAAAAAAACTAAAAAAAGGTAAAAAACTAAAAAAAATAAAAAATAAAAAAAAATAAAAAAAAGGAAAAAACTGAAAAATAAGCTAAAATAAAGGTAAAAACCAATAAAAAACTAGAAAGAAAAAAAGGAAAAACTAAAAAAAATTTTCATCTAAAAAACTAAAAAAAACTAAAAAAGGTAAAAACTAAAAGAACTAAAAAAGAAAAAAATAAATGACGAGACAAAAGGAATGTTCGATTAGCAATCAACAAAGCACCGGGACACAGGGAGTATAAATGACGACCAGGACATAAGTAAAAAAAAAAAACTAACAAAACTAAAAAGAAGGTAAAAACTACAAAAAAACTAAAAAGAAAAAAAAACTAAAAACTAATAAAAAAACTAAAAAATCTAAAAATCTAAATAAACTAAAAAAGAAAAAAAAGGAAAAAAATAAAGGAGAAAAACAAAACTAAAAAACGAATGTATATACAGACCGGGACACCGGGATACAAATGACGACCGGGACACAGGGAATATAAATGACGACCGGGACACAGGGACACAACTACAACGGGGACACCGGGGGAAACAGGGGGATATAAATGACGACCGGGACACCGGGACAGGGAATGGTCGATTAGCAATCACCATCAACAAAGCTCAAGGGCAATCATTAGAATCATGAGGTATAGATCTGAATATAGATTGTTTTCCCATGGACCATTATATGTTGCATGTTCAAGAGTCGGTAAACCTGACAATCTATTTATATGCAAAGACAATGGGACAGCAAAGAATGTTGTATATTCGCAAGTTTTACGTAGTTAAAACCATATATATATATATATATATATATATATATATATATATATATATATATATATATATATATATATATATATATATATATATATATATATATATATATATATATATATATATATATATATATATCTATATTCACAGGTGGGACATAGGGACACAACTACAATGGCGCGTAACTATTATGGCGCGTAACGACTTACGCGCGCAGGGGGGCTTGGGGGGGGGGGGCGCGAAGCGCCCCCAGCAACTAGGTGTTGGGGTGGCGCGAAGCGCCACCCCAACAGCTAGTATATATATATATATATGTCTATCTATATTCACAGGTGGGACATAGGGACACAACTACAATGGCGCGTAACTAATATGGCGCGTAACAACTTACGCGCGCGGGGGGGCTTGGGGGGGGCGCGAAGCGCCCCCACCAACTAGTGTTTTATAATCTTTTAATAAGCACTCAAAAGTAAGAATAACAATAAAAGAGAGTATACAGCATACAGACCTCAATGACATACATAATCATAGCTAATTAATCGCCTATTTCTCCTCTACATAGATAAATATAACCACATACAAACATATATAAGCAAAATTCTGACATCAAATTCTCTGACATGTCACTGACAGAAATGGTACCAGAAATTGTCATTATGACGTGATATGTCATAGAATTCTGACTTTAAACTTAGCAACTTAAGAATATACTAAAATATAACAATGTTTTCATTAAATGATAATGACTTGCTTATTGATCCGACAACAAGTAGGGGGGAGGGCAAATTTACACCGATCTAGGTCCCAAAGTAAGCTTTACTCTAACTTTACTTATTTTAACCAAATTTCAATCTGGTTAGTAAAAATGATTAGCTAGATATAAAAGGTTGAGCTATACAAGAGGTCTAGTCAAATTTTAAACCTCTGAAGTTAGATTTTACATTAATTTGATGATTTAATTTTCTTGGGTATTAAGCATTATTTAAACATCAAACAGCTTGATGGATTTTTAAACAGAATGTATGGTTTTAAATAGCGAAATTTTGTTACTAACTTTTGTTCATATGGCACTTGTGACGAGGTCAGAAGAGCCAAGAGCTCATATGGCATGAGCTCTAGTAAAATTCTTAAAATCAATAGATTGAATCAATTGAATCAAAAGAAGAATCAGAGGCTTAATGCCGGTCGGGATTTAAATAAGAGCTCTGAGACACGAGGTTCTTCCAAACATCAAAATTCATTAAGATCTGATCACCCAGTCGTAAGTTAAAAATACCTCATTTCCTCTCCCTTCAGCGCCCCGGATGGTCGAATCGGTGAAAATGACTTTATCAAGTCAAGGTCCCTGAAACACCTACCATTTTTCATCGTCCTAACACGTCCAGAAGCACCAAAGTCGCCAAAGCACTGGACCCCCCCTAAGCCCCTCAAAGAGAGCGGATCAAGACTGGTTAAGTCAATCACATGTCTATGAAATTTGCTTATTCTACCCGCCACGTTTAATCCCGATCTCTCCACTCTAAGCATTTTCAAAAATTCCCAGTTTTCCCCTTCAACTCCCCCCAATGTCAATAGATCTGGTCAGGATTAAAAATAAGAGCTCTAAGACATGAATTCCTTCTAAATATCAAGTTTCATTAAGATCCGGTCGCCCGTTCATAAGTTAAAAATACTTCAATTTTTCAAATTTTTTCGAATCAACACCCCCTCCAACTCCCCAAAGAGAGCGGATCCGTTCCAATTATGTAAATCACGTATCTAGAACTTGTGCTTATTCTTCTCACCAGGTTTCATCCCGATCTCTGCACTTTAAGCATTTTCCAAGATTTCCGGTTTCCAAGATTTCTGAGTCCCCCCTTCAATCCCAGATGTATTCGGATCCGACTCAAATTGAAAGTGGAGCATCTCAGACATAAGATCTTTCTAACTATCAATTTTCATTAAGATCTGATCCTCCAGTAAGATAAAGATACCTCAATTTTCACGTTTTCCAAGATTTCTGGTTTCCCCCTCTAACTATCCTCAGTGTCACCGGATCTGGTCGGGATTTAAAATAAGAGCTCTGAAGAACAAGATCCTTCTAAATATCAAATTTCATCAATATCTCATCATCGTAAGTTACAAATACCTCATTTTTCTAATTTCTCCGAATTACCCCTCCCCCCAATTCCCCCAAGGGGAGCGAATCCGGTCTGGCTATGTCAGTCACATTTTGGACTTGTGCTTATTCTTCCCACCAAGTTTCATACCGTTCTCTCCACTCTAAGCCTTTTCCAAGATTTCCGGTCCCTCCCCAACTTCCTCCAATGCCAATGAATCCAGTTGGGATTTAAAACAAGAGATCTGACTTACGAGGTCCTTATAAATATGAATTTCATTAAGATCCAATCACCCGTTCGTAAGTTAAGAATACCTAATTTTTTTCTAATTTTTCCGAATTAACCGTGCACCCACTCCCCCCCCCCAGATGGTCAAATCAGGGAAACGACTATTTCTAATTTAATCTGATCTGGTCCCTGATACACTTGCCAAATTTCACCATCTTAGCTTATCTTGAAGTGCCTAAACTAGCAAAACCGGGACCAACAGACCGATAGAATTTGCGATCGCTATATGTCACTTAGTAAATACCAAGTGCCATAAAAACTCCTGAATCTGGTGCATCAATAAATTCAATTGACAAGAGCTAATATTGATAGTTTTTTTTCCCAGAGAACCACTAGGGTTTCACTCTGTTCTGTGTTCAGCGTTAAAGTCAACTGAGCCCAAAAGGATTATTATCATGAGCTAGATACCAGAGTCAAGTAGCTAAAACTGCGCACTTATACCTGGTTGTAAAAGGGCAAGGACAGTTTTCATAATCCCCCTCCCAAATCCCTTAAACGTGTTTTTCAATTACATAATGACTAAATAATGCATGCCCAACTTAAGCCGTTCAACTTTGAAGCCATAACTAACTTCAGAAACAAAATCGAAAGAAGAAAAAGATAAATCGGCTAAAAGAAGAAAATTAAAGTCGACTAGGTTTATTAGTATTCTAAAAGTAAATAGGAAATTCTGCACAGCACTTGAGGCACCAAGGACATCAAAACAAAATACTTTTTTGTGTCCTGAATCATTTATTTCTTTTCCCTTTGGTTGTTTCAAAATTATTAAGCTTTTGGAGCCGTATATAATTTTGTCAATGTTCCCGCGTTCAATGGCGAAAACATATCAACAGAACTGGCTAGTTAAATTTGACAACACTTTTCATACCTAAAATTTCAAACATGAACAATCTGTTGATTCCCAAAGACATGAACACCTGTAAAATGAAACTTAGCCTCTATAAGCTGTTTCTTATGACATGTTTTTGCTTCTTCTTTTTCTTTTTTTAATTACGTCTTTCTTTTTCTTTAGTTGGGATCCGAAACTACTAAAAATTTAGTTACTGCACATAGGGGTCTCATTTGAAAAAAAATATTTCCACATCTTTTACGATTTTTAAGATATGTATGTTCTGCAACTTTCCACTTAACTAACTCAACAATTATCAATCATTTTCACTGTCGTAATTTCAATAATTTCTGAGACAATGCTGGGTAAGCACGACAAAGATAGGACAACAAGGAAAAACAAGGTAGTGGACAGCCAGTGAAAAGGGGACAAATATCAATATTCCAGCAGAAACCTTCACTCAGCCGTCCTGTCGGTCAAAACATTTGTATTTTTGTTGTTTTTCACTGGCTGTGATTCGCCTTGTTTTCCTTCGTTTTCCAACGTATCCCAATTTTGTCAGAGCACTCAAATAACTCAATCTAATCTAATTAGCCTGTTGCTGGCATACTCCTCTTTAACAAGCACCACCTCATTGATGTGGTAATTAAAACATAGTCACCAAGTTTCCTTAGCGAAACGCTATGTTTTCTGGCGTGTTTGAGTATCAGCAGGGTGTTCACTAGTGACATCTACTTTGAAACAATTAGCGGCATTGCTTAATCAAGTTGTAAATTTTCAAAGCCATCAATGTGTGCATTTTACGATATTTTGGTGGACTGTAAGTCCAAATTTTCGAAATCAAAACGATGTTTTTGCTACTGCAAAATTGACTTATACAAAATCTTTTACAAGTTATTAACGAAAAACCTCACCAGCATAAAAACAACTTCCATACTTGAACTCATCTTGAAGTCCAGTGTATTGCATTTTTATTAAGTAACATAAAGAAAGAAATGGATCAAAAATGGAGTTTTTGAGGCCAAACGAAAATACTGAAGAAAACACAGAAAGTGAATATTTCGGGGGAACAACCGCCTCTCTTCTTCCGCACGAACAAAATAATATAATCAAGGCAAAAACCAAAAAACAAACGCGGAAAGTACATAAAAAACAATCAAAAGCCAAGAAAAAAAAAAACACTAAAAGATTAAAGATAAATAAAATTCAATAAAAGACCAAAATTACAAGAATTAAAATCAAATACCTAACAACAAGAAAGTGAGTGATTCGCCAAAATCCACGATTTGCACAAAATGCAAACAAAAATGAACGTTCTTACGTTAAATGTCTTTCGTTCGCTACATAAACAACATTCCAGGATTATTACTAAAGCCGATAAATGCAATACTGTTGTTGTATTGGATTGATTAAATGATTCTAAAGTAAAGAAACAATTAGCAACCGATCCCACAGAAAAATTTGGCCAGGAAGTCCGAAAAGAATTTTCTTATCTAAAAGGAAAAGGTGAAATCACAGATCAATTGAACAGAAGATTTTACCCACGTGGGCGCACGTCTCCTCGTTTATATGGTCTTCCTAAAATTCATAAGCCAGCTAATCCATTTTGACCCATTGTTCCCTCATTTAATTCTCCTACAGCAAAAATAGCAAAATTCTTATCAAATGTATTCCGCCCACTAATTCAGGCTAAAAAATCTTCGAGTTTAGAGTTTATAGAAAGACATACTTCAAGTTTAGAGAAAACCCACACATAGTGACCGTTATTTAAATTATTCCTCTAGTCCTCCTGCTGTGAAAAGAGGAGTGGTCACTTCTCTAGTTGACAGAGCTTTGCAAGTTTGTTCTTCACGTTACCTGGATCAGAGCTTGAACACTTTAGAGATATTTTACTTGGGATCCGATTAGTTTAATAAATTCTGTAATTGCAAAGCGTATTAAAAAAAATTATCAGATAGACATAGTAAACGCAAATCAAAGGGAAAATTCAGTTTCTCTTTGTCTCCCGTACGTCAAATGGATTTCAGACCATATTTCCAAAAATTTAAAGAAAAATAGTAGATACACTTACTATAGACCCAGAAAAACTATCGGGTCCCAAATCTACCAAGGTAAAGACCCTATCCAGGTATGTGAACACTCCGGTTTCTAGAGAATTCCTTGCTCTTGTGGTCTTTGGTACATCAGAAGAACTGATCAGTGACATACAGGTAGATTAACTCAGCACTCTACCTCAATTAATTACACCCTTAAAAAGCGGAAAAAAAACAGAATATTTTGACTCTGCCCTCTCAGTACATATATCTAATAATCTAGACCATATTGTTTTATTTAACCAAGCAGACCTAATTTCGCATGACAAAGGTATTTTCCAGCACTACAGAGAAGCTGTTGAAATTTATAAATACCAACATTCAAGTCTATCTTTGAACAGAGATTCGGGTGATTGAAGAATAAATAAGTCGTATTTTGGTTTTCTCAAAAAAAAAAAAAAGCCGATACTTTAATAATCTCTGAAATAAACCTTGAACCGCTATCCCAATCACATAATCCAACAAGTCATTAACCCCTTAGGTCTCAAAGGGTATCCGCAAGAAATGGAATGGTTAAAATCAGAAATCAAGTGACCTAGTTCTCCAATTTATTTAATTGATGGTTCGTCTGTTTGAGTGAATATAATTTTTTCTTTTATTTCTCAGTTGTTCGTTAGTATCCGCCGTTGGCAGTCCATATTTGTTTGGATTTTGTGCAAATCGCGGATATTGGCGAATAGCTCACTAGGTATTTGATTTAAATTCTTAAATTTTTTTTGTTTATTAGTGAATTTTATTTCTCCTTAATTTTTTGGCGTTTTTTTCATAGGCTTTTAATTGGTTTTGTCGTACTTTCCGCGTTTGTTTTATGTTTTTCCTTGATTATATTATTCTTTTCGCGCTGAAGAAGAGAGATGGTTGTTTTCTCGAAATATTTGCTTTCTGTGTTTTCTTCAGTATTTTATCTTGGCCTTTACAACCCCATTTTTGATCGTTTTCTCTCTTTATTTAAAATGACTGTATTTCAATTGTTGAATTTGGAGAAGTTATTTTGAAGTCAGAACATACCCGGAAAGCAAAAGAAATTGTGCGACCACAGCAAGAAAGACTATACAGATCCTACATCAAAATAGTAACAAAGAGCTTTTTTTATTAACAAATCCTTCATATATTTGTTCATTCAAATCAATTTATTTATAAAGACTTTAAACATAAGAGCATAGAGGCTTTAAACATCACAAAATAAATATGAACACAAAATAAGGAATCTTTACACTCACAGAGACGGAAAAGACCATTCATGATTAAGGTTGTTGGCAGAAGCTTTGAAAAATTCACTTTTTTTTATCAATAACAGTAGCTGGAAAAATGAGTTTCAATTTTTGCGACAAAAAGTAGTTGCTGGTCCAAGAGGAACATGTGTAGAAGGTATTTAGTAAGCTTAGATTTACCTTCATTTGAAAAAACTTCCTTTTTGTATTTAATTACTAAAAGGCGTGGTTAGGTAAGACCTCTTTGTCTAAACCCCTTTAGCACATTCAACAGCTCTGAAACGCACTTAATTTTATCATGAATGTGTTTATGCATGTAACGAAGATACGTATTAACTGAGGAATCTCTCTCTTTCGAGCTTCTGCTAAAATGTGGGCAAAAATAAACGAATCAAATGCTTTTGCAATATCGAATGTGTATATAAATAGAAAATCCCTGGAAACTTGCATATCTGCAAGAACCTTAAAAAGGTTGAAAAGAGCATGCTCATGGCTATGACCTGAGCATGCATGCTATGCTGGCTATGGCAGCATGGCTACGGAATGGCTCATGGCCTTTCTGAAAACCAAACTGATGCACAGGCACAGAACACCTTCGGTAAATATCTCTAAAAATAACAGACTTGGAGATTTTAAACAAAGTGAAAGAAACAGTTACAGGCCGATACGACCGAGATCTTTTTTTCCCATTTTCGAGGGTTTTTCCCTTTTAATCCGGACAACAAAAGTTGTTGAGGCACTATGCCAGAAAAAAAATGAATATTTGAAAGAGCAACGAAAGATGCTGCGATGGAAGACCACTAGAATATTCGAAATTCTTAGCAGATATTAGGTTTTTTCCTAATTATTTTTAGAGCAAGCTTAGTATCAAGCGGCGTCATTGTCAAAGCAGAGCGCATACAATTAGCCCTCAAACTGTCAAGCTATTTTTCAAATTTACTTTCCGCAACAAGGCCAGGCGACAAAATTACTTTTGTAGTGATTATTCAGCAGTATATAAAATACAAGGGGACATAGGTATGTCCCCTTGTACGTCACTGTCCCAACTGACGTCACTGGTGATCTCAATATAATTGTGAGTTCAACGTAAAACAAAAAAGGACTTTTTTTGGAGGCAGGGAGGGGGGCTAAAGACGAAGTAGAGTTCAAATTTTTAAATCTAAATTTATATTTTTGACAAAAAATGCAATATTTTAACACATTTATAAATACAAAAAAGCTTCAAATAAGATCATGGGAGGGACATTCCCTGTGTGGACTCGTTCCCCTCCCTTGAAATCCTATATGATGGTGAGTTTCTCAACAGTGCTTAATCAAATTATCAAATAAAATTGTTTTTTTTTCTTTATCGGATCCCTGCGTACATGCCAAAAAATCAATAGTTTTTTTTTTCAAGAATACTATCGATGGAAGACAGATCATTATGTTTAAAAATTTTCCACAGGCACGTGCGATTTGATCAACATTTTTTTGAATCAACATTATTTTGTGGTGTCTGTGGGTTCTTCTGAACTTTCTTTTTGACTTCCAACGCAATACGTCTATAAAAGGGAACCTGAAAGAGACAAATATTAAATATTAGTTTTATGCTAAAGAACAATATTTTTCAAACGATTTAAAACTTACTTACATGAACCTAAAGCTTTTTCCATCCGTGTTAACTCACAAGGGAACCTGAAAGAGGCAAATATTAAATATTAATTTTATGCTAAAGAACAATTGTTTTCAAATGATTTGAGACTTACTTACATGATCCTGAAGCTTTTTCCATCCGTGTTAACTCACAAGGGAACCTGAAAGAGGCAAATATTAAATATTAATTTTATGCTAAAGAACAATTGTTTTCAAATGATTTGAGACTTACTTACATGATCCTGAAGCTTTTTTCATCCGTGTTGACTCAAAAGGGAACCTGAAAAAGACAAATATTAAATATTATTTTACAAAAATTACAAAAAACTAATTAGACAATAAATTGTAAGAAAAAAAACAAGTAAAAAGAAATAATAGCTAAGAGCTCATATGGCACTTGTGACAAGGTCGGAAGAGACAAGAGCCAAGAACTCATATGGTATGAGATCTAGCAAAATTCTAAGAACCAATAGATTGATTTAAAAGGAAAATCAGAGGCTTAATGCCGGTCGGGATTTAAAATAACAGCTCTGAGTCACGATGTCCTTCTAAATATCGAAATTCATTAAGATCCGATTGCCCACTCGTAAGTTAAAAATACCCCAAATTTTCTAATTTTTTCCTCTCCCTTCAGCTCCCCAGATGGTCAAATCGGGGAAAACAACTTTATCAAGTCAATTTGTCCAGCTCCCTGACACGCCTACCAATTTTCATCGTCCTACCACGTCCAGAAGCATTAAACTAGCCAAAGCACTGAACCCCGCCACCTAACTCCCCCAAAGAAAGCGGATCCAGTCCGGTTACGACAATTACGTATATACGACATTTATAAGCGTTTTCCAAGATTTTCGGTTTCCCCCTACAACTCCCCCCCATGTCAACAGATCTGTTCAGGATTTCAAATAAGAGCTCTGAGACATGAGTTCCTTCTAATTATCAAATTTCATTTAGATCTGGTCACCCATTCTAAATTTAATAATACCTCAATTTTTCAAATTTTTCCAAATTCACAACCCCCAGCTCCCCCAAAGAGAACGGATCCGTACCAATTATTTCAAGTCTATAACTTGGGCTTATTCTTCCCATCAAGTTTCATCCTGATCTCTCCACTTTAAGCGTTTTCAAAGATTTCCGGTTTCCAAGATTTCTGTTTCCCCCCTCCAACCCTCTCTGCCCTTGGATCCGATTCGAATTGAAAATAGAGCATCTGAGACATAAGATTCTTCTATATATCAAGTTTCATTAAGACCCGGTTACCCATTCGTAAGATACCTCGATTTTCACGTTTTCCAAGAATTCCGGTTTCCCCTTCAAACTCCCGTCGATATCACCGGATCTGGTTGGAATTAAAAATAAGAATTCTAAAGCACAAGATCCTTCTACATATCAAATTTCATTAAGATATGATCACCCGTTCGTAAGTTACATATACCTCATTTTTTAAGTTTTCCGAATCACCCTAAACCCCCAACTCCACCAAAGAGAACAGATCCGGTCCGGTTATGACAGTCACCTATCTTGGACTTGTGTTTATTCTTTCCACCAAGTTTCAACCTGATCTCTCCGCTTTAAGCGTTTTCCAAGATTCCCCCCCCCCTAATGACGCTGGGTCCGGTTGGGATTTAAAATAAGAGATATGAGTTTCGAGGTCCTTCTGAATATGAAATTTCATTACGATACGATCACTCTTTCGTAAGTTAAAAATACCTCATTTTTTAGAATTAACCCCCTCTCCGCAACTCCCCCAAAGAGAGTAGATCCATTCCGGTCATTTCAATGCCAGATCTAGGAATTGTGCTTATTTTTCCCACCAATTTTCATTCCAATCCCTATACTCTATGTGTTTTCCAAGATTTTAGGTTCCGTCCCCCCAACTTCTTCTTCACTGGATCCGGTCGGGATTTAAATAAGAGCTCTGAAACATGATATCCTTCCAAACATCAAATTTCAATAAGATCCGATTACTCCTTCGTAAGTTAAAAATACCTAAATCTTTTTAATTTTTCACCCTCCTCTCCCCAACTCCCCCGAAGAGAGCGGACCCGTTCCAGTTATATCAGTCACATATCTAGGACTTATGATAATTTTTACCACCACGCTTCGTCCTGATCCCTCCACTCTAAGCGATTTCCAAAATTTTAAATTCCCCCACCCAACTCCCCCAATGTCATCGGATCCGGTCGGGATTTAAAATAAGAGCTCTGAGACATGATATCTTTCCAAACATCAAATTTCATTAAGATCCGGTCACTCCTCCGTAAGTTAAAAATACGTCATTTTTTTTTCTAATTTTTCAGAATTAACCCCTCCCCCAAAAAGGGTGGATCCGTTCTGGTTATTTCATTCACGTATCTAGGATTTGTGCTTATTTTTCCCACCAAGTTTCATCCCGATCCCTCCACTCTAAGCGTTTTCCAAGATTTTAGGTTCCCTCCCCTCAATTCCCCCCAATGTCACCGGATCCAGTTGGATAAAATAAGAGCTCTGAGATACGATATCCTTCCAAACTTCAAATTTTATTAAGATCCGATCACTCCTTCGTAAGTTAAAAATGCCTCATTTTTTCCAATTTTTCAGAATTATAAACTCCCCCAAACAGAGCAGATCCGTTCCGGTTATGTCAATTACCTATCTAGGACTTGTGATTATTTTTCCCACCAAATTACATCTCGATCGCACCACTCTAAGCGTTTTCCAAGATTTTAGGTTCCCCCCTCCAACTCCCCCCAATGTCACCGGATCTGGTTGGGATTTGAAATAAGAGCTCTGAGAAACGATATCCTTCCAAACATAAAATTTCATTAAGATCCCATCACCCCTTCTTAGGTTAAAAATACTTCATTTTTTCCGAATTAACCGGCTCCCCACTCCCTCCCCTCAGGTGATCAAATCGGGAAAACGACTATTTCTAATTTAATCTGGTCCTGTCCCTGATGCGCCTGCCAAGTTTCATCGTCCTAGCTTGCCTGGAAGTGCCTGAAGTAGCAAAACCGAGACAGACAGACAGACCGATTGGAAGCTACAGTGATGACAGTGGTCAAATATGGCTCTGAAGCATGGGTACTCCGAAAAGCAGACGGAAATTTACTAGAAGTTCTCCAGAGAAATTGCCTACGGATTGTTCTGGGTACTCGGCTGACTGACCGTATTTCAAACAGTAGGTTGTAAGAAAAGTGTGGTTCAATCCCGCTTTCTGGGGCTATAATGAAAGAAAGGTTGAGATGGCTAGGCCACGTTCTACGGATGAGGGATGACAGATTACCAAAGATTGCCCTTTTTGGCCAACCGTCTAGGGCTACACGGAAAGCAGGTCGTCCTTGTCTGGGTTGGGAGGATGTCATAAATAAAGATTTAAAGGAAATGGGAACTTCCTGGGAGGGTGTAAAGAGGGAGGCTTTAAATAGATTAGGTTGGAGGAGGAGCGCGCGTGGCTGTGTTGGCCTCAGGCGGCTTGGTGCTGCAGTGAGTTATTAGTAGTAGTAGTTAGTAGTAGTGTATGGCACTTGGTTAATACCAAGTGCCATGAAAAGGCTAAGGCCAAAAAACTACCAGAATTCAGCAAATTTTATGTCTGATGAGCTAGACTCAAAGATTACAAAAAAATGATGAGACAATAAACTGTAAGAAGAAAAGCAAGTAAAAAGAAAAAAAGAGAAAGAGGGATGAAACAAGAAAGAAAAGAGAAACAAGAGAAAACAAGAAGGAATTACTAACAAAAGAAAAAGAGGCATAAAAAGGGAGAAAAACCAGGGAACTGCAAACAAAGAGAGTAAGAGGGATTACTTTCCAATAAATCTGTGTTAGAAAGTATGCTTTAAAAAGTATATTTGAAATGCACAATGGGTATATATGTGCATTTTTCTTTAACTACACTGTAGTCTGTGGACTAAGCTGAACTTAGCTAGACTAATCATTTTAGACTATCAACTAGTGTAGATCAGGCTATAAACTAGTCCAAAATAGCTACCAACTTTCAGAGGTTATAGTTGATTTCAGGGCAGTTATTTCCAGGGGTTATTTTTAATTTTTAATTACTACTATACAAAATTTATAACAGGGGTAGTGTGTGAGTAGGGGATAGCAGCATCCCTCAAATATAGTATCATCTTTAATGGTATTATGAACGGACAGACGTTATATAAAAGAGATTGATTAAAAATTGAAATTCCAACATTGATAAACTACAGTTGTCCCTGTGGTGAAATGTTCGAGTTATGGAGAATAGAACTAAATAGATGGTGATATTAACAATTTTTATTTCAAGGCACCACATTTTCCTTTTTTATCAGTTCTATTTAGCACCACATTTTCCTTTTTTATCAATTCTATTTTCATTCCACAGTTACCTTTCATTGCGCAGTTCCCTTCTTTATCAATTTTCTTTGACAATCAGGCTGAAAATATCAAACTTTCCTTTCGTTGCCCCAAACAACAAGTGCACATATCCCTCCCTCGTGTAAGACTACATACGTGTAAGTAAACATACCCTAGCATGGGAGAAAGGATCAAAACTGCGACAAGGCATATTTTCAAAATAATACGAAAAATCAATCAAGAAGAACGGGTTTTAATTTCAACAAAGTAGGGACAAAAACAAGAATAAAATAAAACTTTAATTAAAAAATTAATTTAATTAAAAATTAAATTAAAATAATTTAATAGATTAAATTTCGAATGTTTCGGCCCCACGTCTGGGAACCTTTTTCAACGGAAGAAAAAAAGACGAAAAAATAAATACTAATAGTTCAGGAGAATTTTTTTTTAATAGCACACAAAGAAGGACAACTAAACACACGAAAAGAAAAAAAAAAGTAAGAGCAACTCCCATTATAAACAAACTTCCTGCACTGATGTTACTACATAAGAATAAAACCAAACCGCGTGTCTATAGTGAAAACAATGGGTCACTCTCCTCTCAACATTCACTGGATAAAGTCATTGTGGTCTTAGAAAATGTTCAATATAATTTTTCTGGGGGGATAAGGGCCTCTTGGACCAGGCTTAAGGAACTTACCAGCATATACGTTTTTCGCTACATTTTACGTAGTAGCATAAATAACGTTTCTACAATGAATATGCCTGCTAAAAGCTACTGGGTGGTAATAAGTAGGATTTTATGTTTTTGAAATCAAAAATTTGTTTATCTTCGACTTAACAACTTTGATTTGTTTATCTTTACTTCAATTTTTGGATAAATTTAATTTCTATTATTTAGAGCCCGTGTTTTCTGAAAGACAACATGTTTTCTGAAACATATTTTCTAGATTAGCTTTAATCACCTTTATCTTAAAGGTGTCACCATTAATCACCATTTTATGTTTTTTAAATATAGTTTTTAAATTTTTTATTGTTTGTTGAAATCACATCTATTAATTCCTCATGCTAGTTTAGTATAATTACAACCTTTTTCTAAATGGACCGCGTTCTTAAACGTATTTTCAGAATACCACTATTCATCACTAGAGTACCATGGTAAATATATCATTATATTTTATTAAAAAAACACATTTATTTCTTTCTCATTTTATTTACGTATAGCTTTAGTCTCTTTTAATGACCATAGCCCAGAACGTGTTCCGAAACATGTTTCCGGGAGCAGCACTTACCTGTCGTTGTAAACTTTGTTAGGATAGGCCTGGTTTGTTTTCTTTCTCTTACTAATTTATTTGAGTTTTTTCACGCTTTTATTCCGTTTCATATGGACTTTACCACATTTCCTGGATTTAACATATAAACATAGATAGGTTTTTCTTTAGTTTAGAATAGATTTCAATTCTGACTCAGGGGGGGAACAGATTTCATTTCGCCACGGTTGAAGAGCATGGAAATAGCCATGAGAAAATAGGAACTAGCCATGAGAAAATAGAGATAATAAATAAGAAACAAGCAGAAGCTAAAGGATTTGACGTCTCGGAATCTAAGTATTCTTCAGCAGTGAGAATATAATGGAATTCCATCCAAGCAATGATTAATCTTGTTTTTTCTTTCGGTATTTTGATCGAAATTTTTCAAAAATTTCATCATCGTGTGAAATTAAATGCCAAATTGAAAAAGAAAATATTCAAGGGGTCTCAGAGCCAGCATTTTTATATATACGAAGGGGGAGGGAGATTTCACCCATGCCCCTCCTCTAAAACCTCATAACTGTTACAAAAGTCACTGTTCATTCTCATATTTGAAAGAAAGGTTTTTTGGATTTGGTAGAATCAATTAATCAAATACCATTTGCAGTTTCACACCATTGACCCCGTTCAGTCTTTCAAAAAAAAGTTAAAAAAAAAACCTATTCCGTTCAGTCTTTCATTTCTGGGTATTTCTTTTCTTTCTTTCTTTTCCTTCTGGGTATTTCATTTTCGTATATTCTTTTTGAACTGGCTTCAGAGCGGACCTAAAAAGGTTGATAGTTAATCTTCAAAGTTTGGCTTGATCAACGTTTCAGCAAAATTGTCGACTTCAAGGAATTATTCGATTTAATTTTGACCTGGTAGGCAGAAGACGTTTCGTGCTTAGCCTTTTCTACCAGGTCAACATGAAAGGAATACATACGGAATATTTATGGTCTGATTTATGGAAGCAAAACGAGCAATATCCGACAACACTGTCTTATTAGCAAACGGCTTAAACGCTATAAGCGCGAAGAAATTAATATATATTGAACATATTTGTATCTTTGTACCAAAATAACATTATAAAACTGGTATATTTTATTCTACAATAACATTTGTGGATGTTATTGTAGTCCTTTCCCAACCCATTCAGGGACGACCTGCTTTCTGTTTGGCCCTAGATGGATCATATGCTGAAATTCAATCAGTAAGAAAACCTAACTTTTAGCAATGTACGATTTCGAAATCGTACATTGAATCGTACACTAATATGCGATTTGTAGCGTTTCTACAATTCGAACTTGGGTCCAAGTGTGACGAAGCGAGGGGCGACAAAACTAGTCCAGGTTGGTAATCCAGGAGTTAAAAAAGAACAAAAATCAAAACTATATTTAAGCCATTGTATTCGGTATACAGATTAAAATATAACGATAAAAAAGTTTGTGCAATTTAAGCAAATAAAGTTAAATCAGGTTAAAGAAAAATTTGAGGTTTAAATCAAAGAATTCAATAATAAGGAATCGCACTAACGTGTGATTTATAACGCTTCTACAATTCAAACTTGGGTTAAACCTTGACGAAGATGGGAGAGGGGGCATAAAAAAACTAGCGGAGATTGTTAGGAGTCAAAAAATCAAAAATATATCTAAGCCAAAATATTTGGTACCCAGATAAAACAAACAATAGAAGTTGGTGCAATTTAAGTAAATGTTAATTCATTTAATTTGAATAAATTTTAAGTCAAAGCAGGTTATAGAAAATAATTTAGGATTTAAATTTTAGAGTAAAGAACTGACTAAGATTTGATGGATTCCTCTTACAGAACTAAAGGCCGCAGTGTGCTACTGGTACACCAAACAACAGTAAACAAAACTAAAAATTAACCACACAGAAATACTTGGATAAATTAAAGTATGTTCTTTAGAGCATGAGGAGTCCCAGAACAGTTTCATATCAATTCTGAGCATACTTGGCTATAAATATTTTAATGATAATACGATGAAGCCAACAAATACTTATAGTACCAAGGACAGTGAAAGTGAAATTTAAATTGTTTGAATTAAATGTATGAAATCTTACAAATCCGTTTATGTCTTTAAAAAAGTACTTCAATTTTTAATGAAAAGACCTCGGTATTTAGAAAAGGACTTTTCAGTTCTAACGAAAATCAGAAAAAAAGGAAATGTGGGAGAACACCCGGGTAAAGAATAAACCAAAAGCCTACAACACCAAACAGCTTAATAAGGTATAGCTTCTATCTGATGGTGGACTTTATCTAAGAATAACCAAATTGTCGATGTTGGAATTCTTACAGCGAAAAGCGTTGTTACATTTAGGGGATTGGTTTCCTTTCAGTTATTTCACGGTTCAGCGGGGCAACAATGACAAACTGTTACACTACCCTAAAACTTTGAAATCTTGGAATAAATAAAAAGAAAATTTGTAGAAAACGCAGTTTTCATGTATGAATGGATCTCAAATGGGTTCCCGGCGCAAAATAAGTTATATTTTAATGTCCTTAGTACTTCAAAAAACTTGTTTACAAAAATAAATTTATGTCTAGATTTGTCTATGATTTGTCTAGTGTCACATAAAGCATCCAAGTCGATGAAGCTTTAAAGTACATACTTCATATTTATATATATATATATATATATATATATATATATATATATATATATATATATATATATATATATATATATATATATATATATATATATATATATATATATATATATATATATATATATATATATATATATATATATATATGTGTGTGTGAAGTGCGCTTGAAAAAGAACAGGCAGTAACACACTAAACGCCCATTCACAATGAAATTCCATTAATACCGTACTTTAACTAGCGCTAATTCAAGTCCAATCAGAAAATTCCAGCCAATCAGGGAAATGTCATTGAGAATGGGCCTTAAACTACACAAAGACACTACATAATACAGCAGACTATATCCAAGAACTTCCATGGAACGATAAGGGGGGGGGGAGGAGGAGGAACCACTAATGAGCATCTCATGTAAGCGCTCCGTGATATTTTTGGACTATACGAGTTTTTCTTTCGTCAAAAATGAAACTACCTAACAACAAGTCAAGGGAGAAAAGGGACAAAGTATAGAAAGGGAGGATGGACTTGGACGATCATGAATATTGCCTAAATACTAAGCAACGAATAAAAAATAGAAGAAAGCAAATAAAGGACACTTAAAAAAGCCGTTGAAAAAGAAAAAAGATAAAGTAAGAAAGAAAAAAATCGAAAGGAGGAACTGTCATTCGACAACGCAACACCTCCATTTCAACTAATATTCGAAAAAATTAACACATTTCTCTTTTTTCCTTTTTTTCAGTTCTACTACACAATCTAAGGAGAGCAACATAAACTTTCTGAGTCTTTATTTTCACTAAACAGGATCAAAGTGAGAATTGCAGATTTTATGACAAGAATTTAAAATTTATAGTTTTTGTTTTCAAGCTAAATTGTCTTAGCTTTTTTCACTTGTGGTCCAGCCACTGGCACTCTGTCACCTAAATACTGACCAGGAAAGCCCTGTCCACTTGACGGATTCGGTTGGGGCTGATATGCCTGCTGAGGAGGGAAACCCTGCTGAGGTGGTTGCTCCTAAAAAAAAATCGCTCCTTCAGTGTTTTCGGAATATCGTTAGGTACAAGCGGAAAGACACATAAGAAAAACACAAGTTCAAGAGGAAGTTCAAATTTAACTGTGTGCTCTGAGTAATTATGAGTAACTTCCATATTTTCCTCCCCTATCAACTACAATTATTGTGCTCCCTGTTCCGCAGCAAAAACTTTCACTATCTTTTAAATGGTCTGAATCAATTGTAGAAACAACTAATGCTACACAAAAGTAAGGTATGTCATTTATCGACACAAAATATCTTGTTTTCAAAACTTTCCCTCCCTACTCAACTAGAAAATTGACAACTTAATAGCAGTTAAAACTATAAAAATTCACAGATAAATTAATAGATAAAAAGAAATAAGATTAAATAAGAATTAGAATAACCTTAATTAGCCACTGAAATATTAGTGGATTAAAAGAATTAGATTTAATAAACTAATTTAAATGATTGAATGAATAAAAAAAATATGCACGCTGCCAAATCCAGAATAACAGAAGGAAGATTGGCACACTGTTGACTTTTTAGGCTAAATTTTTGATTTTGTATCATGCACACTTGACACCTCCTCGGAAATTTCAAGGTGGTTATTATCTTTTGGGAACTTTTGTATAATTCTACAGTTCTTGTGTTTTTTTTTTTCAGTTTACCTCTCCCTCCTAATTTTTTTTTTAAAATTCATTTTCACTCCTACCTTGTCACCTTGTCACCCAACCCTTCCTTGTACTTCCTGGCTGAAGGGCCAAGAAATGGAGATCAGCACCACCGGTAGGGACTGTAAAGTTCAATGCCGTATTCTTTACCTTTACCTCTATTATGATCAGTGCAAACAGGTCTGACCCGTAGGAGACAAATCTGAGGCTTTCTTCTTAGGCTTGGGGTGAGGCTAAGTCGAGGGAGTGGAAGTACTAAGTACTTAAGTATGCCCAAGTTAGGAGTTTAAGGAACTGGGTACTTCTTAAGGTACCGTACTTCTAAAGTATTTCAATGTACAGTTAGTAATCTTTAAGGAATTGCTTAGAGAGGTATATTCTCGTCGACTAATATCTAAATATAATTATTTAAAAAAACTAATTATATAATTAGTTGTATTTTACAATTAAAGTATTATATAGTTATATATTATTATATAATTATGTATTATAAATCAAATAGTTAGTCGTAAAAAGACACATAATCAAAGACTGAAAAAAACGATTCAAACACGGTCTTAATTTATAAGTTAAACACATTTGAAATTGTAGGCTCGTATACGACACGGATATAATTACTAGCAATATTATGACTAATCACTGAAAGGAGGGGCGAAAGCTAAAAAGGGAATTTTTTATTCCTTCATCCTACTTGCAGAAAAATTATGTAAATCACGATCGTACCTTGAGAGTAGGTGCAGGTGGCAGAGGGCGTGGAGGTGGTTGCTTCAACTCTTCGTGGTATCGGGGTGCATTTGGAGGAGATCCATGCTGAGATGCAGCAATAGACGACGTTAATCCCTTTAGATTTTCCTCTTTCTCCGTTTTTCTTTTAAACACGTAATCTGAAACCTCAGACTTTAAGGCATCCAACTGCTAGAAAATATAATTTGAAATGAGTTATGGAAAAGTCAAACATAGCAGCAACAAAATCGAATTCCTGGACAAGCAATTAATATTAATAAATTAATATATGCTTTTTTTAATTAAAAATATTTTTTTATTGAGTTTTTTTTTTTTAGCAAAACAATAATCTGAAACCTTGGACTGGAGAGCAACCAAAAGCTAAAAAACATAATGTGAAATGAACGATGGAAAAGTCAAACATAGCAGCAACAAAGTCGATTTTCTGGACAAGCAATTAATAGTAATAATTTTTTTTTAGTAAAAATTATAATTAATTAATAATACTAATAAATATAAGCACGAGGCCTCTTGAATTGTAGAACCATGGACATATGCACCTTTCCATTGTTTTTGGCATTTTTCCATCTTGAAATAATTTTAGTTCAAACTGAGGGGTCACCAACTCCATGCCACATGATGTACATCTCTCCGGATACTAATTTCAATTATCGTTTTCTCATACTTGTTTGAGGCTAACACTTTGTAACTTTATGTAGGCTAACTAATATTATAGAGCAAATTTTGTACATAGCTAGGCAGAACTAAAAGACTTGAGCTTAATTAGTATCTTATATAGTTATTATTATATAGCTAGTTATCTATTATAATCTATTATTATAGATTAGTTATCTTAGATAGCTGTCCTGGCTGAGTGGTTGGCGCGCTGGCGTGGGAATCCTTTGTTCAAGGGGCACAGGTTCAATCCCGGTTGTGACCACTTATTTAGCTTGGGACGGGGGTCAGTGGCGTGACTCTGTAAGCTCAGCCAGAGTCGACCCAGCTCGAAATGGGTACCTGGAGATATGTGGGGAAAGATAAGCAGAAAGGGTGTGTGAGAGCACAGGATGGTCGGCCCCCAGCCCCCCATTGCGCTTCCTGGCTGAAGGGCCACGAAACGGAGATCAGCACATCCGGTTGGGACCTTAATAATACTAATTAGTATCTTAAGTCAGGTTATGAAGAGCATTACTTAAGTAGTCTGTAAGTCTCTTTACTGTTGAGACTATTAGTGTATAGTAGACAACAGATCAGGGATGCGCAATTTTGAACCAAATTCGACTCTTTCGTTAGAATTATCGACGAAAAGTAGTTCTGTCTACTAAGTTCTTGTTACTATTTTTACTAGAGAGTTAGGGTGGACCGAGAGGGTATTAATATTCATATGAATGCAAATTCTGGCCCAACTTTTGATCATCTTTGCGGCTGAATTCATTGCGACCTCTACGATAAGGTTCTCTGATATTCAAGCACATTATGCACAATTTATATATTTTGTATATAAATTAGAAAAGAGAAACATTGCCTTATAAAATCGCTAAAAACAAAGGTCCTGGTAGCACTTGGTAGGTTTTGTCTTTTACATAACTCATCAAAAATTTATTTATATATATATTTTCTACTTTTTTAAAGGTCGGATAAATTTCAGGGGGAAGGGTTCAAACCTGACAGCATCTTCCTTTGCATACGGCCTTAACGAATCATCAGTGAAGAAAAAAAGCAACGAAAAAAAAACAACAAAAAAACAACGAAACAAAACACGTCCGTGATCATTGTCTCGAAAACGATAAAGATTTTTGAATTTTTCGATTTTCGAAGCATACAGAGATTGAAGCGAATGGTTTAAAACAGAAAAAGAAATTTTAACAGTCATTGAAATTTTAAATTTATTAGGGCCTAAAGCTCTCCAAAACTCATAACCTTCATTAAAAAGAAAAAAACCTATTTTTTAAAGCAAGAATATACCTAATTTTTTTAGGTAGTATACACTTGGAACTATTTAGATACACCCAGGGTGAAGGTTTCCTTAGGTGTTAGAAATATAAGTTTAGTTTCCACTCTTGTTGTGCTGTTTACCTTCTGGTGTATTGTTATATTATCTATGCTATCTATATTATATTTTACATCTATTGTTTTATATCCATTCAGGCAATAAATCTATGGTTGAGAATTATCAATTTCAATTAATTGAACTCCTCTCTGAAATAAATTTTTCACTCAAATAGTCATTCTGATTAAAATCTAAAAACAAAACAGTCTGTACTCTAGCATAAAACACAGAGATATATCTATATCTACATATAGAGTTTAAAAAGAGTATAAAAGAGCATTCTGAAATGGTTTTTGGAGACTGCTTGTTCTTTGTTAAAATCGCTTCACTGCCGTTAAATAATGAAAGAAATAATTGAATAAATAGTGTAAATAAATAGAACAAGAGCTAAGAGCTCATATGGCACTTGTGACGAGGTCGGAAGAGCCGAGAGCTCATATGGTACGAGGTCGGAAGAGCCAAGAGCTCATTTGGACGAGGTCGGAAGAGCCGAGAGCTCATATGGTACGAGGTCGGAAGAGCCAAGAGCCAAGAGCTCATTTGGCACTTGTGAGAAGGTCAGAACCTAAAGTTAAACTTTATAGCACAAGATCCTTCTAAATATCAAATTTTATTAAGATCTGGTCACCCTTTCGTAAGTTACAAATACCTCAATTTTCAAAATTACCTCCCCCTCCCAATTCCACCAAAGAGAGCAGATCCGGTCCAGTTATGTCAGTCACGTATCTTAGACAGGTTTCTATTCTTCCCATCCAGTTTCATCCTGATCTCACCGCTTTAAGAATTTTCTAAGATTTCCGGTCCCCCCAACTGCCCCCCCCCAATTACGTTTGATCCGGTTGAGATTTAAAATAAGATATCAGAGTTACGAGGTCCTTCTAAATATGAAGTTTCATGAAGATCCGATCACTCCTTCGTAAGTTAAAAATACGTTATTTTTCTTATTTTTCAGAATTACCCCCCCCCCCCCCCCCCGCAATTGAGCGGATCCGTTCCAATTATGTAAATTACGTATGCAAGACTTTTGCTTATTTTTCCAACCAAGTTTCATCCCAATCCCTCCAATCTAAGCGTTTCCCATCATTTTAGGTCTCCCCACCCCAAACTTCCCCCAATATCACCAGATCTGGTCAGGATTTAAAATAAGAGCTTTGAGCCACGATATCCTTCTAAAAATCAAATTTCATGGAGATCCAATCACCCGTTCGTAAGTTAAAAATACCTCATTTTTTCTAATTTTTCAGAATTAACCCCCCCCCCCCAACTACCCAAAAGAGAGCGGATCCGCTCCGTTTATGTCAATCATCTATCTAGGACTTGTGTTTATTTTTCCCACCATGTTTCATCCCGAACCCTCCACTCTAAGTGTTTTCCAAGTTTTAGGTTCCCCCTCCCAACTCCCCGCCCCCATCACAAGATCTGGTCGGGATTTAAAATAAGAGCTCTAAGACACGATATCCTTCTAAACATCAAATTTCATTGAGATCCGATCACCCGTTCGCAAGTTGAAAATACCTCATTTTTCTAATTTTTAAGACTTACTCCCCCCCCCCCTAACTACCCCAAAGAGAACAAATAAGTTCCGATTATGTCAATCATGTATCTAGGACTTGCGCTTATTTTTCCCATCAAGTTTCATCCCGATCCCTCTACTCTAAGTGTTTTCCAAGATTTTAGGTTTCCCCCCTCCAACTCCCCCCAATGTCATCAGACCCTGTCGGGATTTAAAATAAGAGCTCTGAGACACAATATCATTCCAAACATCAAATTTCATTAAGATCCAATCACCCGCTCATAAGTTAAAAATACTTCATTTTTTCTATCTTTTCCGAATTAACCGGCCCCTACTCCCCCCCCCCAGATGGTCAAATCGGGAAAACGACTATTTCTAATTTAATCTGGTCCGGTCCCTGATACGCTTGCCAAATTTCATCGTCCTAGCTTACCTGGAAGTGCCTAAAGTAGCAAAACCGGGACTTTAGGTTTTCCCCCTCCGACTCCCCCCAATGTCATCAGATCCGGTCGGGATTTAAAATAAGAGCTCTAAGAAACAATATCATTCCAAACATGAAATTTCATTAAGATCCAAATACCCGCTGATAAGTTGAAAATACTTCATTTTTTCTATTTTTTGCGAATTAACCGGGCCCCCACTCCCCCCCCCAGATGGTCAAATCGGGAAAACGACTATTTCTAATTTAATCTGGTGCGGTCCCTGATACGCTTGCCAAATTTCATCGTCCTAGCTTACCTGGAAGTGCCTAAAGTAGCAAAACCGGGACAGACCGACAGACAGACAGACCGACAGAATTGGCGACTGCTATATGTCACTTGGTTAATACCAAGTGCCATAATAAAAATAATTGAAAGAAATAGCCAACGAAGGGTATGTACAAAGGATTTTTTTCTGGGGTGGGGGGGGGGTGGGGAGGGGAGGGGAGTAATTATAAAGAGAAATGTGTGATAATTAAATAAGAATTTCCCAGGAGTTTGGCAAAACTTAGGATTCTACCCCTTTCCCAGCGTTCGTCCCTGACACAGGACTGAACCCCAGTTTCATCACAGGTTGAGCTATATTTACCCAATTATAAACTGTAATTAAAATTCTGAATTTTTTTTATTGTTTAACGAGCCAATTTAAGTAAGGATAAATCTGATGTCTTGATTGGCATAGAATATTAAACCCTTCTGAATTCCAAAGAAGCTATATTTCTGTTTTTACCACTTCCAAAGAGGATTTAGAATGTCGAAAAAATTCTTTACTTCTTTTTAATAAACTTAGGAAAAAATGTCTAAAGACTTGTTTAACCTTATCCATCCTTCCAACAGATACGATTACTCAAGTATCAGTAAAAAAATAAAGCTTAAAAAAAATGTTTAAAGTTAATTTTAAAGGAAATTATCTTGATCTTATCACACAATTCACTTCATCATACAAAAACAACACCGAACTGCAAATATTGAGATTAATAAGCATTTTTTGGCATTGATGTTACACGTGCAAAGAAAAAATCTGACATCAATGAAATCAATGGTTTTGAAGTGGATTCTTTGAATTCAAAAGCTTTTTGTACTGAATTATGTTCTGTATTTTATTTTTGACGGTAATTTTTTTTAATACCTCTTCCTTCTTTTCTCAATGAAATTTTTATCGTGGGTGTATCATGACATTTTAAAAAGATTTGTTATTCACATTATCATAATCCCAAGTTTCATGTTCATGAAACTTGGATTATAATATTTTCATGTTCAGATTTTTTTTTTTTTTGCATTGTAATCCCATTGAGATTTAATTGAAAGGGAAAAGCACTTCCAAAAGCAAATGCTTGTTTCAATTAAATTTTTGCAATTCACGAAAAAGAGGACCAGGGAATACACAGGCTAGACAGAGGTCTCAAATTCAAAGTTAGACTTCCTAACAAGTTGCGAATTACTAGTTACTTGAAGATTACTAACCAATACTCGTTTTACTGACACTATATGGAAAAAGTAGCTACTTGTTTTTGCATTACATAAAGACAGTGTGGTCGTCGCCTTTCCTACTTTGGGCCTTATTCACGAGCTGGAAAGCAAAACTGAATTAGCTTTCCATTATTGACGACTAGCGGAAAACTGACAGACCGTTATTTGCGAAAAGACAAGAAGAGACTTGGAAAGCGAATTCAGCCCGCTAGTGGATTGTGTTTCCGGCTTGTGCTTTTGGCGTTAATTTCAAATTGTTATACTAATAACTTTAATAAAGGTCATTTTTGACTTTTTTCTTTATGTTATTATCAATTACTCCAAAAAATGAATAATGTTTTTAAAAACCTTGCAGTATAATGACTGAGACCAATTATTAATACTGGTTTATACACAGAAAAAAAAATGATTATAAAAATTGAAGCGTGGTCAATTTTTAAATACCCTGCCTTTTCACTCATTATTTGCGATTAACAGGCATAATTTTGCTAGACTGTCCCTTCTAGACGGGGTTACCGGCCTTCCTTTGCCGCTAAAACACGGCTTGTCGTAAAAACCCTCTTTGTATATGATCTATGGCTATCTTACACTCTTTTGTTTTGACTAAGAGATTTGATCACTTAAGTCATATAATTTTGGGAAATAATATGACGCAGACACGTTGAACGAAACGGGCCCCCCTCTTAAGTGCCAATAGATACAAACATGTTGAAATGTTCTGCCAAGACACGAGTTATCTTGAGACCAGCTAGTCCAAGAAATGGTAAGACAAAAAGAAAAAAAGAAGAAGAAAGAAATAGAACAAACAAGGAAATATAGAAGGAAAGAGTCTTCCTCGTTTTCAGAAATTAACGCCAGAGTCAAGCATTCCTAACGAGAAGGTAAGAGCTCAAATTTAAACTCTGAAAGTGATTGTCAAGAAGGCGGGTATTTATATTATCACTATAGAAGTTAAATTTCTAGATAATCTTAAGAAATTACACTAAGCTGGCTAAAATAAACCAATTAAATATAGGTGGAAGACCATGCTAACCTGCTTAAGATTACCGTCGACCTTAACACCTTTACGAAAATATTTCTTGAGGTGCTGGTAGGTGTCACCAGCAGTAGCTAATTCTTCGATCAGCTTTGATCTCAAAGCTTTCCCGTCGCCGACTTCTTCAATTTCTTCCAGGACAGTTTTCTATGAAAAAACGCACATTTAGAAAACTCTTCGTAAAATTTTGTGGGTGTCCCGGATTCACCCATTATATAAATGGCAAAAACTTACTCTCATACCTTTTATATTAGTCAAGAATACGAATTATACCAAAGTAGAAAGTTCAATAGAATAAACAATTACTTATCAAACAATATATCTTTGATGCTTTAAAAAATGTAGTAGAGGCGGGTAAGTGTGGCTAATTAAAAGAATAAGAGGGGGGGGGCAAGGAGTTTGAATAAAATAAAGCTAAAAAAATCTTTTTTAATCTAAGAGGGTTTTCCGAGTTGTTTTTAATTAGAAAAAAGGATATATTTCAAAATGTAGGGGATGTGGGTCTTTGCTGATTTTTTCTTGAGCTTTCTGTTTTCCCTATCCCTACGCCACTTCTTAAATTTTTGTCAATTTTCGGTGAAAAATATTCAAAAACTAAATTGTACGTTAAACTAATGGATTTTCGCAATCCCTATCCCAAACATAAATTATAAATCAGGACTGATAGTTATATCCCCTCTTCTAATTGGCTTCCTTTCTACACGAACCACGTCGGTAATTGTTTAGTTTCGTCACAAGCTGTCTAAACTTGATACTATGCTGTGAAGCAGCATAGTTTCCATAGTAACTGCTAATTCTAGAAGCACATCCATTTCTGGTTGACCCTCCTCCTCCATTTAGCAAACTAAAAATGCGTAAAGTCGGCTTGCTTACATGTAACATTACCTATAGAGCGAAGCACATTGTTCCATAAGCCCCGCAGGCAGCGGGGCGAGGTCTGTATTCTATATTTATAAATAAATATAGAATACATACTCCCCTTCCCCCCCCCCGCTGCCCGCGGGGCTAGTGAAATAATACACTTCGCTCTATAGGTAGTGTTATCTGTAAGCAAAATCGGACGTTTTTTTTTATTCTGAAACAACTAGCTAGTTTAAACTCGAAAGTGAAAGTGAACCATCTCGGATATTAATATTAATGGATGCATGAGTTTTTTTAATTATCTTTCGACTTCCTACTATATAGAAACTACCAGTAAAAACTGGAATTTGTATTTAAAAAATAATTTCATTCATATTGTACAACCCAAACTTTTCCCTCGGCTTCAAAACCCAGCCCACTTTACGCATTTTTAGTTTGCCCCATGGAGGAGGGTCAACCAGAAATGGATGTACTTCTAGAATTAACATTTCTAAGTGCTATAGTATGGAAACTATGCTACTTCGCAGCTTAGTTTCCACTTCAGACAGCTTGTGACGAAACTAAATATTTACCAACACAGCAATTCAAAAACAAAATACAAAAGCAATTTAAATTTAAGAGCTGAAAAAGAAATTGAACTATTAAACTTTTACTTTAACGTTAACGTTATAGGTTAGTCTTTTACTTTCAAACTGTGTTTCTAGTTAATGATTTGAACCCCAATGTTCCATAGACGCAGGAATAAAAAACAATGATGCTACCGGGTTTGAGCCCGGTAGCATCAAAATTTCCGGGTTCAAAATTTGGTTAAACCCAGTACTAGAGTTAAAACAATAGTATCTTTAAAATACGTAACGATACTTAGAAGATAGAAAATAAAAACACCCCTCAGTCTAAAGTAATTTACCCCAGCTGTCGATTCACCTCAAGCTTTAGAAACCCATGAGCAAATTTGTCCCCTTCCTTAAAAAAAACACTAAAAAAGAAAAGGCGACATAAATGGATAAAAAAGAATAAGATATTATTGGGCAATATGGCTTTTGGAATAAATGAACCTTTAAATTTACAAGCTAAAAAAAACTAATAAAAATCATCAGGGAAAAAAAAATACTTGAGTGACTTGTTCAACAACAGCACCCCCCACCTTCCAAGAGCAAACAACACTTTCAGAGTTGAAAGGAATCGAAAAGGTTTTTTTAATTCCACATGCAGTCACAATCTCACATGAATTCATACATAAACGAATAAAAGTTTGTACGAAAATAACTTTAATTTTTTGTTTTTTGATGAAATAATTTTTAGTGATAATCTTGCTGAAGCATCATTCCATTCAAAACGGCTGAAAAAAAAAATATATATTTATATATATTGATTCCGCTCAAATTGTAGCACTAAACTTGAACAACTGAAATCGGGATTTCATATTCCAGCCGATAGCCTACATATCATGATTCAAATCTATGACAGGACTTGTCAATCCTATTTCATAAACACGATGGGCGATATCCTTAAAATATACGTCATTTATCGGGCATCATACATCAATACGTCATTTAATATACATAATATACGTCATTTATCAATACGTCATTTATCGGGTGGACAGAAGACAAAAATGTCTTGGGTATTTTGCCTGTAATTAATAGCTGATAAATACTTACACAGGGAGAACTGTAGATTTACTTTTATTAAATAAAAAGATTCATGGTGTAAGGCCGCTAAAAATTTAGGACCTGATACTCTACTAGTCAATCAATTAACAAACTATTCTCCAAAGGATTATCTCTGCTGAATTTCCTTTGAAAGAATTAGCAGAAAGGTTTTCAGGGACAATTTAAATTAAAAAAAAATTCCAAACCGAATGTAGTGCATTCAAATACTCAAATTAACTTGAAGTATATACATTACTAAATTATTCTGTATTAAGGGGGTTTTCCCTCTCCTCAATACCTCACTCTTTACGCTGAAGTTTGACTTTTTATTCCAGTTCTATAAGAAAAACTCTGAAACGCAAGGGTCGTTTAGTTAGAACGATAAGAAGCTTTTTTTAAAAGGACTAAATTTTCATTTATGCGGTCAAAAAGCGTCGTTAATCCATAGATTATTTGCTTTTTTTCGATTCTGAAACTATATTTTATCTTAGAAACATTTACAGATGCGCAAACTTTTGTCTATAAAACAATGATACTACCTAAAATATGTAGAATTTTAATTGAATTTTAGTTTACTAGCCCATTAAGAAATCAACCGCTTCAGCCATTGCAGCTTTAATTCACATGAGTTTTATTTTTTTTTTGCTTTTTTGAGTTTTTTCGTGTACCCGAAAAAAATTCCTTGTGTAAACATCAAAAAAAGGAGGGAACAAAAAAAGCGTATCACAAAGTGAAACATGAGTGAATTTAAAAATCAAAGAAAGAAATAGCTGTACCTGCTTCGCCAAATTTTCCAATGCCCTGGCTTGCAACGGGCCATAAGCTTGGTCCAAGATCTTAGGATAGACGAGATCCAAGATACCGTCTACATTTCCTTCATCAGCAGCAAAAGCTGCTTTAACATCCACGGTTTTGGATACAAATTCTTTTTCCAAAACCTCCCTTTCACGCTGAACCTCCCTCACCACACTCATAAGCTCCTGGAAGGCTGCAGGACTAAGGCTGCTTGATTCTGTGGGGAGTCGTTTGGCAAGTTGCTCTTCAGGCAAACTCAACAGCTCAATGCCATCTTTAGCTGACACATATTTAGATTTAACACGACGGTCTACAGTACGGTTATGTGTGATTTTCTCTCTGTAAAGAAATAAAATAAATAAGTAGGTACCACACATATTTATGACAAAATTTATAGTATATTTAGTCTCAGTTGGATATTTAGGCCCATAATTTCAATTTTGGCAGTGTTGACCGTCATATCCAGCAGCTGAGAGAAATAAGCTATTTCGTGTAGCATTGTTTGGGCAGTTGCTGAATCAGCAGCAAAAGCGTCAATGTCACCCAAGCAGTCCGGGTCAGACTTCAGGCACTTTAATGTCCAATTATATTCCGACACCATCAAAACATGAAAGTACTCTTTCTAGAATCGTCTCTATCTACTATTTGAACATAACCAGGAACACTATGAACCTCTGTTTTACACCGCTTTCTACATCAAAGAGTTTCGTCTCTTTATCGAGCATTCTTATAGTCAATTTGCTATGCAAGTAGGCCTTCAAGAGTGCTATGAATTCAACCGGGATCACATCTTCCGCCATGATTCACCAAAGATTTTCACTTTCTATGGAGCCGAAATCAGCAACAAAATCGAAAATCATGCTGATTATATGGACGCTGGAGCGTTCTGATTTCAGAAGAATAAGAGGAAAACTAAAAATCTGGCCAGTGCACCCTCTCACTTTTCCAAATCTTCACACTAATTTTCAAATGTCCGTTTATCTTGTGCTGCCTCGAATCTTTCAGCAAAATCATCGTCAATACTATGGTAGCAATATCCATAAGAAATATCCCACGATAGATACGGCAGTCATATTTTTTGTCACCCTCTTTAAATACTGGGACTAGTACTGACACCTTTCAATCAGTCGGATTTGTTTTTTCCTATAAGAATAATGAGAGGTTTTTGCCATTAAGCTACAACGTGTGGCGAGGCCACAGGAGGGACACATCAGGAGGAAGACCATCTTCACCAGGCTACTTCTTGTGTTTCAGTATTTTGATTACGGTGAGTATCTGTGAAGGAGATCCAGGTCGGTTTCATAAGATACTTTTTCCGCTTTTAGTTTAAGAGTCAGCATTGTATCTTCCCCACTTGAATTTGGGTTAAGCAAGTCTTTGGAGTGACTCCTCTATTTGTTATATTTAAGTTGTAATTACGAGATTAAGTTTCCATGAGTCTTTTAAGAGACCAGCGACAGGTGACCTTATTTCGTTATTTCTTTGACAGCTCTACATAGTCTTATGGTGCAATTATTTCCGACTGCTTTTTCTATCCCTAGAGCAGCCTCTTCTCAGTATGTTGGGTGGTCCTATTTACTACAATTAATGCAATTGATAGAATTAGACTAAACATAGGAGTTTGTTTCTGAAAAAAAAAAACGAAAAAAATTGTGAAGTTTGAAAAACAACTTAAAACACTAGACACTAAGGGATGTTCCCCATTTTTTCATCAACTAGCGACAGTTTCTATTCTTATAAATTACTCATACTTCTTGACCAAACCCTCATTGCCGTGGCCTTAGACGATTCTATTTATGTCAGATTTGTCTTTTTCTAAAACCTAACCATGGGCAGTTTAGTCCTTGGCTATCCTCGCCATAAAGACCTTAGGAGGGAAGTCAATGCGACTGCAATATCGGTGCTATAATGGAAGACACAGATTTGTAAGAAAAGAAAAATCCGAAAGGTGCATTCCGAGTTTAACAAAACTACCGAAAGGAAATGGTTTCGCAAGTAAAGTTCTTCTAATACATCCAAGATGCGGAAGCGTAATTGATAGCGTAAAGAAGCGTAATTGGATAATATAAACTCCATTTTCCTACTATAAATGCGAGTAGTACAATGGAATGGAACTTATTTTTGAAGAAAAAAAATCAAGAAAAAAGAACAGAAGTTCCAATTCCTATTGGAAACCAGATGAGGTACCAAAAAAAAGAAAAAAAGAGATTCAGTCAATAAATCGACTATGCAGAGACATAAGACTTCCTTCCAACACTTTAAGACCGTCCTTGTCCAAACGATAAGCTGGCTTTTCTTAGAAAAGGCAACGTCGTCTTGGCAAACGATTCAAATGTGTAAGACATGGACATTTAAAATAATAAAGCTGTCAAAGAGAATTTTAAGAGGATTAAACTCTTATAGCAAGTATTGTCACAAATGGGTAATTAGACAGTATAAGCTCACTTTACTACTATAACTGCAAGTATTACAATAGAATACAACGTATTTTTGAAAAAAAAAGGAGAGAAGCTTGAAGTAGCCTGGATTAAATAGAAGTTGAGCAGCTTGGATTAAAGCGAAAATGACCCGGAAAATCTGTTTGATCTATTTTCTCTGTAAACTCTAAAATGTGCATTTCGATATTATTTTCCTGCATTTTCCATTAAGTCCATTTTCCTACTATAATTGCGAGTAGTGCAATAGAAAACAGTATATTAAAAAAAAAAAAAAAAAAAAAAAAAAAAAAAAAAAAAAAAAAAAAAAAAAAAAAAAAAAAAAAAAAAAAACACAATTTCCAATACCTCTTGGAAACCAGATAAGATACAAAAAAAAAAAATCAATAAATCGACTACGCAGACATAACACTTTAAGGCCATCTTTGTCCAAACGATAAGCTGTCTTTTCTTAGAAAAGGCTGCGTCGTCTTGGCAAAATGGTTTAAATGTGTAAGACATGGACGCTTAAAAATAAAAAGCTTTCAACCAAATTTTAAGAGGATTAAACCCCAATAGCAAGTATTGTCACAAATACAGCGTTGAAAAAACTCCGTTTTAATAAGACAGACACTAAGACAGCACGCTCTATTGAAGAGGAGGATGGACTGTAAAATTAAGTTTGACTAAAGTGACACATGTCCTCTTGTATTACAATATCCAAAAGGGTATAGTATAACATATGAACACGAGATAAAGAGGCGCAATACCCCCAAGAGCGTAAGGCGTAGCAAAATCTGCCTACACTCTTCCTCCTGATCTGTAACTTGAGGAGAATAAATACATTCTAGAAGACAACCTTATACAGCTTGTAGTCTATCCTATACGGCAAAAGCTGAGTCTGAAGCATCTCCCCTGCTATTACAGTACCAAGGACAGTGCAAATGACATTTGATTCCTTGATCTGGTTAAGATCAGGAATCAGGTTGATCAGGAATCAGGAACACTGTATTTGTGACAATACTTGCTATAGGGGTCTAATCTTCTTAAAATTCTCGTTGACAGCTTTATTTTTTGTTAAGCTATATTTTTATTTTGTCACTTGATCTGGTTACAGTACCAAGGACCTTGCAAATGACATTTGATTCCTTGATCTGGTTAAGTTGAACGTAGTACAAAAACATTTTTGGACATTTCTTTTTTTTTAGCAAAATCAGGGAATTATTCTTTAATAAAAACAAGAGCTAAGAGCTTACTTCTGACGAGGTGGGAAGAGCCAAGAGCTCATGTGGAATGAGCTCTAGCAAAATTCTAAGAATCAATAGATTGCTTTAAAAAGAAAATAAGAGGCTTAATGACGGCCAGGATTTAAAAAAAGCTCTGAGTCACGAGGTCCTTCTAAATATCAAAATTCATTAAGATCCAATCACCCACTCGTAAGTTAAAAATACCTCAATTTTTCTAATTTTTCCTCTCCCTTCAGCCCCTCCAGATGGTCGAATCGGGGAAAACGACTTTTTCAAGTCAATTTGTGCAGCTCCCTGACACGCCTATGAATTTTCATGTCCTAGCACGTCCAGAAGCATCAAACTCGCCAAAGCACTGAACCCCACCAGCTATCTCCCCCAAAGAGAGCGGATCCAGTCCAGTTACGTCAATGACGTATCTACGACATTTACAAGCGTTTTCCAAGATTTCGGGTTTCCCCCTCCAACTCCCCCAATGTCAACAGATCTGGTCGGGATTTGAAATAAGAGCACTGAGACACGAGTTCCTTCAAAAAATCAAATTTCATTAAGATCCGGTCACCCGTTCTTAAGTTAAAAATACCTCAGTTTTCCTAATTTTTTTAAATGAACAACCCCCAGCTCCCCCAAAGAGAACGGTTCCGTCCCAATTATAACAATCTCGTATCTATAACTTGAGCTTATTCTTCCCATCAAGTTTCATCCCGATGTCTCCACTCTAAGCGTGTCACCGGTTTCAATGTCACCGGATCTGGTCGGAATTTAAAATGAGAGTTCTAAAGCACAAGATCCTTCTAGATATCAAATTTAATTAACACCTGATCAAACGTTCGTAAGATACAAATACCTCATTTTTTCTAATTTTTCAAAATTACTCCCCCTCCCCCGACTCCGCCAAGAGAGTGGATCCGGTCCGATTATGTCAGTCACCTATCTTGGACTTGTGCTTATTCTTTCCACCAAGTTTTATCCTGATCTCTCCGCTTTAAGCGTTTCCAAGATTTCCGGTCCCCCCCCCCTAAGGACACTGGATCCGGTAAGGATTTAAAATAAGAGACATGAGTTTTGAGATCCTTCTAAATATGAAATTTCATTAAGATACGATCACTCTTTCGTAATTTAAAAATACCTCATTTTTTCTAATTTTTTTGAATTGATCCTCCCTCCCCTAACTCCCCCAAAGAGAGCAGATCCGTTCCGGTTATGTCAATACCGTATCTAGGACTTGTGCTTATTTTTCCCCACCAAGTTTCATCCCAATCCCTCCACTCTAAGCGTTTTCCGAGATTTTAGGTTCCCCCCCTCCAACTCCCTCCAATGTCACCAGATCTAGTCGGAATTTAAAATAGGAGCTCTGAGACACGATATCCTTCTAAACATCAAATTTCACTAAGATCCGATCACTCCTTCGTAAGTTAAAAATGCCTCATTTTTCTAATTTTTAAGAATTGACCCCCCTCCCAACTCCTCCAAAGGGATCGGCTCTGTTTCAGTTATGTCAATTACATATCTAGGACTTGTGCTTATTTTTCCCACCCAGTTCCATCCTGATCCCTCCACTCTAAGCGTTTTCCATGATTTTAGGTCCCCCCCCCCAATTGCCCCCAATGTCACAGGATCCAGTAGAGATTTAAAATAAGAGCTCTGAGACACGATATCCTTCTAAACTTCAAATTCTATTAAGATCCGATCACTCCTTCGTAAGTTAAAAATACCTCATTTTTTCCGGATTAAGATCCGTTCCGGTTATGTTAATCACGTATCTAGGACTTCTGATTACTTTTCCTGCCAAGTTTCATCCCGACCCCTTCACTCTAAGTGTTTTCCAAGATTTTAGGTTCCCCCAACCAATTCCCTCCAATGTCACCAGATCTAGTCGGAATTTAAAACAAGAGATCTGAGACACGATATCCTTCCAAACATTCATTAAGATCCCATCACCCATTTGTAAATTAAAAATACTTCATTTTTACTATTTTTTCGAATTAACCGGCCCCCTACTCCCCCTCAGATGGTCAAATCGGGAAAAAGACTATTTCTAATTTAATTTTTTCCGGTCCCTGATACGCCTGCCAAATTTCATCGTCCTAGCTTACCTAAAAGTGCCTAAAGTAGCAAAACCGGGACAGAAAGACAGACCGATAGAATTTGCGATCGCTATATGTCACTTGGTTAATACCAAGTGCCATAAGAACCTCCATATGCAGTTATACAGCTTTTGGTAGTAGCTATTGCCAGATTAGAAAAAAGAAGGCAAGATAGGTGAAAAACAAGGCCGTATTCAGGGGGGTAAGGGGTTTGAAATCCCACCCGCCCTAAATTTTTGTCCGATTCGTACAAGCGCAACAAAAATGAATATTAAAATGAGTGCAATAAAATGAACAACAAAAATGAATAAATCAGCAAAAAATTCCTAGCACAAAACAGGTTAAGAAAAAGTAGCTTCTCTTTGATGGTTGTCATCGAGAATCAGCAAATTATTAATACTTGAATTTTTACAGACAAGGACTGTTGTCAAATTTAGCCATTTTATTTTGCTAATTTTGTTTCACGGTTAAATGTGGCTACATGATTACTGCCCTAAAAACCTCATAATTTTGAAACAACCAAAGAAAGTCCTTGAAAAGGCTTAGTTTTCAGAAATGACTAGATCCATGATGGGTCCAGGCGACACAATTCTGTAGTTTTAACACAGCTGGCATTAGGATTATGATAGACTAAGCATGATCTTTTTACAGGATCTAATAAAAACAGATTGCTGGGGACAAGGGTGAAAATTATTGAATATTTTTCTTGTTTTCAACAACTCTATGCTGACAATTATAGACAAAATTAGTCGCAACACTATATAAGCGTCTATATCACTTTATAATCATGGAAAACAAAGAAGTTGTGAATACCTGTATTTGGCAAGATCAGTTCTGAACTTTTCCGTTAGAGAGTCGGAAGTCGCTCGAGTCCACTTCGATCCGAACTGAGCTCGAAGCTGATCATCAGATGCTTTCTCATCGCTTAGCATTTGATCAATCTGAAAATGAATCCATTAGAGGGTTGTGTACATAAATTGATATTCAAAAGACAATATCAAGATGAATAAAAAAAAATTTGAGACTTTGAAAACAACAAAATACGGAATAAGGTCAAAAGTGCGATCTTGCCCAAAAGAGCGTGCGTATAACTTGATATAATGCCAAACAAAGCCAAATACAACCCCATACCCAGGGGAGGGTCACCAGTTTGGTCTCTCCATCCAAAGTTTGGAAATAATAAATAAAATAAGAACTTCGGAGCAGGCTAAAGAAATGACTACAAAAAAATGTCCATGGTTGAGCCCCCCCCCCCCTTTTTCCGATGAATCAAAATCCTCGGTAAGACCCTAAACGAATAAATATTTCAAAATGAAATTCAGTGCATGATTGTCTTGCTGAGCTCTAATGAGAGTTTCAAAGCAGGCAGAAATGTCGTATGAAGAGCTGCTGACAAAGTTTGAAGTATAAACTCTGGAAAAAAGAAGAGAGAAACTCTACATGGATTTCGGAAAAAAATCTCTGATCCCCCCAATCCACAAAACCCTTTCCCCCCCTTAATCTACAACAAAACGACTCCCGCGCAGGGTTGCAGTGCCTGTTGAGAAACTTCAGCCGGTACGCTGTGCCCACCAGCTGTTAGCGAAGAATTGTATACCTAGTTTTGTAAAACTGTCAAACGAAAATTATGAAGATTGATTAGTATTTTGTTTTCTTTGTTTTTCGTTGTTGTTTTTTTTTTTCGCGTCGCTTCTTATTGTGACTATACAAGAAATTTGGCAATATCATGAAATTTTTGGTGAAAATAAAAGGTGAAAATAAAATAAAAGATAGATAGATCTATCTATCCATCTATCTATCTAAGTTGTGTCTACAATTCTTGCTGAATCCTAATTGACTTGACAGTCTTCAACAGTTATCACAAAGGCAGAAATCAGGCCAGAATCTTTAAACTGAGAAGTAAATAATTTCTAGTTTTATTTAATAATACATTACACGTACAAGCTTTTGTTTATTCGGAGCATACTCAAAAGGGTGTTTTTGCATCATTTTCTTCCTGGCAAATCTGCAAAACAAAGCTAAGGTTCACTGCGTATAGTGAGCACCCTAGGCTAGCCCAAGGACTACTCTCTGTGATCATGGACCAGGCAGCGAAATATTGCATTGGAACTGTAACTTCTAAAAAGAAAAGAAAAACAGAAACAAGGAGAAAATAATCAAAAAGAGGCAAAAAGAAGAAACCAAACTTGGCAAAAAAATATCTCAGGAGATGGATACAAATTGCTGAATATATTAATGAGATTTGGTGATGAACACAAGAGTAGAAGTAGAGTGATTAGAATTACTTAGAATTAAATTATTAGAATTAGTATTATAATGATTAAAACAAAATTAAAATTAATCATCTATGGTAGAAGACACTTTAGTAACACGAGCAGTAACTCAAACCCGTGCGGTAGCAAGTTTTCCAAAAAACAGGCACATTTTGGTTTTCAGCACAAGAAAAAGTTCCACAATTCCTACATTCTGAAGTTTCACGAGAAATTTAATTTTTCAATGAAAACTTTGTTCATGCAGAAAAATGAATTTCCGTTTTCATTGGCTGAAAACATGTCTGTATTACAGTGCTATCTATATTAGTTAGGCATTGCGTTTCAAATTACAGATTTTAGAGGGCATTTTTTTATAATGGAACACTTCACTAACTCCAACGACCACTATCAATATAAAGAAAGAAAAGAATAAACACCACCTTCTAAGACATTACTGATGTTGAAAACCTTAGCTCACGAGATTTATCATTATCAAGTGCAATAATCGTGAGCACTTGGGCTGAAAGTTACTAGTAAAAAGGGCATGTCGGATGAAAGCAAAATTGAACAAAATCGCTACTTTTTGTGAATACCGACGAAAAAAGTTTGCCCCCTCCCCAAAACAAAAAACTTTAGGTCTCTTCAATACATCTCCATAAAAAGCTACTTCCTGGAATTTTCAACCCGTTCCCCCAGCCACGAAACAAAACAAGGCATATTTACTGAACCAGGTATAAAATTCATCGTCGTTTGAAGAACGACGATGAATTTTGTATACAATGTCTACAAAAGAACGACATAGAGACTATATACAATGTCTATAACGAGGATATGTGCGTACCTTCAGGCACAAGAACGTACTAAAACTGACTGTATAAATACTTCGGAAAAATATCCGCTTCAGTTAGCTATTTTATAACATCGAATGTTTGAGATTAGTGATTGGCTGGGTGTTACAGACATTTAATAATTATATCATTTAAGACGAAATTATGAAACCTGATTGCGTTAAGAACGAATTTGGTTTTTTAGTAACTAAATTAAAAGGGAGAGTATCCAAACGGGGGTTGGATAAAAACTAGGCTAACGGAGTGATACAATCCACGTCGTACAGATACCCGTATTATTTACTCATTACCAAGTATGATATAAAATTTACCTCGGTAAGGATTTCGACATGTTCAAAGAACATGTCTCGCTGTTCTTTGAGTTGACGATCAATGGATTCTATGCCACCGCTAGTTCTAACATATGTGGCCCTTTCTTTTAATGATGGTGGCAATGCTTGACCCTGGCTTTCTTCTAATGCATCTGGCCGATTTAGCGATGCAAGAGCCCTGCAAAAAGACAAACAAATTGTTTAAGTGGTACAGTAGGCTGAACAAAACGGCCACAAATACTTATAACGTTTGAAAAAAATTACGTATAAACGTTACTGCCCCCTTCTGTTAAACGCTGCGAGGAATGAAAATTTGAAAAATGAAAATTACTAAATTCTACAAAATACTACAAGCAATACTGTCTATAAAATAACATAAAATTAGTATTATTGCACAGCGAAATCTTTGAAATTATAAATATTAGTGGCAAATTATAAAGTACAAAATATTAATTCCGAAGCCAAAGAAAGTTAAATGTATAACATATTAGACTGTAACTACAAGGAAAACTGACTTTTTTTTTTACTAAATATAGAATCATCATATCATCATATTTTGGAAGGTTGGGTTAAGTAGAGAGGATTTGAAGGCTTATTTGGATTGGAGGGGAAATGGATTTTTGATTGGGGAGAAAAAAAAGTATCAAGGGAGAAAAGGGGAGAAGGTAGAATCTATTGCTTGTCCTATGTGCGGATCTCAGGATGAAAGTTTAATACATTTTGTGTGTGAATGTGTCGAATTGAATGATTGGAGGCGTGAGATGTATGGTAAAGAAAAATTGAATGAGATATGGATGGTAGATAGAATGAAAGATACAAATTTCCTGAGTATTAAAAGGATAGCGAGGTTTGTCAGGATTGCAGCGGTGCATCGGGAGCGTTTTCTTTAAATAGTTTTAATTTAATGTAGTTAATTTGTTGTTTGTTTATTATGTAATTTTCCTATGGCCCACGGGTTCTTTCTGGAATAAATTATTATTATTATTATTACTATTATACAAAATGTTGTAGAGGAGGAAAAAGTACAAGGTTTGATTTACCAGATCTACTATTTCAACGACTATTTCCCCAACTGACAATGAAATTTCAGTAGAGCTAGAGTAAGAGCACGCAGAAATTAAGAGAAATTTTCATTAAGATCCTTATAGTTGCAAAATATATCATTTTAAAGTTTACACAACCCACTTGGTAATATTTCGTCTTTATATAGATAGCTTTTGTTATAATTTGATACACAAACCACACAATACTTAAAAAAAAATTGGCTGTATTCGGGATTTTTCTTAGGGGAGTGGGTGTTAACCAAAAGAATGAAAATGAAGGGGTTAACCTTTGATAGACTTTATCTAACGGCCTTAGATAAGATTTTCTTTTTATCGGCATTTTAAAGACCAACTTACAGACTGGGGATTTTTTTTCGGTTTTGGAAGAAATCGTGTTTGTACCTGCATTTTCTTTTCAAGTTCTTCTTTTCCTCACTATCACCCCCACAAAATAAAGTGATGCACCAGTAACCAAAACCATGGCACTAGTCTTCTTCTTCTTCTTCTTGCCACTGCTTATGTTATCTTATGTTACCCAATACGAGAACATTTAAGCTTTACTTAGTGAAACGCAAAGCTTTCAGCGGTTTCAGGAAACCTGATACATAATTCACTGAAAATATTACTTTTACCCAATTATAAGTTAGATGACAAAACTGTTTAATTGAAAGTTAAAAATTTTTTAAGTTCCTATGCTTTCATTTTACAATTGTGCATCGGCTTACTTCTCCAATTTAAGTAACCTTTAAGTATGTCTATATCTAGAGAGAAAACTACGCTGTTAGGTGTTGGTATTTGAAACTTACTTTACAAATATAATTAGCCTTAACAATATCTAAATGGCCTAGAATAAGTTTGAATGAATAGTTGCACGTAACGGTGTAGTTTTTTCTATCCTTTCAATCATCCAATTAAGTTTTTGATGAACAGAGTGGAAAATAATGGAATACTTGGAAATTGATAAAACACAAATTAATAAAATTGAATTATAAATTTTTCCTCTTTCAGAATGTTTTTTAAAAATAGGCGTAAACACTAAATTTAAAAATTCTATTGAACTACAGTAACTAAGAAACGTGTTGGATTAGATGTTAAATTGTCTTAAAACTAGTAGGACCCGTTAATTCAGGAAAGTTTTTATATCCGTGCTCCATGGGCTCATGAACATTAACAATATCTTATATTGAGCTTTCGTCTTTTCATCAAATAGACAGGACTGTAGCATAACAGACGAGGGTGCTTATCCATGAGGGTGCATAACAGACGAGGGTGTTTATCCATGAGGGTGCATAACAGACGAGGGTGCTTATCCATGAGGGTGGATAACAGACGAGGGTGATTATATCCAAGTATTCATTGACGGAAGATACCACTTTTAATATCAGACCGTAGCTTCTTGAAGATGCTACAAAATTTTTGCTAGGATTTTGCTCTATTTCCTCTAATTGCTTAGAAATCTTGGAAAATGTCTAGCCCTTTTTCACAAGTTTAACCTATGAAGGATATTACTTTTAGAACAAAATTGGTACTATCATGAGCAGAAGACAATAACCAGTAAGATGATTGCAATCATTTTCGATGTATTTTCCTGTTTTCGAACAGTCTCATAGAATATTTTCAGCTACTTGAAATTTTACAAGTTTTTTGCCAGAAAGAATCGTTTCAGATCGCCGATAACACCCCTAGAGACCAGATTGACAAGCTGGTATAATTAACCTGCTATTTCCCCCAATGAATAAGTGCTATTTGAAGGGTTTTTGACAATCGTGGTCTCTAGCGAATTGAGACAGAAGGCTACCCTAACTACAATTTTGAACCTCGATGTTTTCAAGTTCACTTAATCACGGCCTTAAAGTAAAACAAAAGTCCATTGTGTCTAAATACCGAGTTATCAAATCTTAATTCTCTCCGTTTGCCTACAAAACAATACAATCCTGATTTGGTTGCACAACATATTTACTTATAGAATAAAAGCATTTATAATTTGGTATTTTTTGCATAAACTGCCAAACTTGTTGCCTTCAGTCAGCTAGCCTACACAAGCACATAAGTGAAATATTAAAACATTGCCTACAGCGGCCTAGCCTGTCAATCAAACTGGCCTCTCAAATACAGTGAGTACAATGAATAAAAAAAAACAATGAGGACATAAGTACATTATAGAGAACATACATCGATGAATCCAACTAAAGGCATGGTTTGGCATAGGTTTGGCATGTGACCAACCTGTGACCCCTTTGATAATGCAGATTATATTTTTTTCTTGTATGATTTTGACTTCAACAAGATCTAGCATAACTAGTCAAGTTAAATATTTATCCGTTTAGGGAAAACATTGCTTGCCTCACCGCAGCACCGGCACATCTCACTACCAGTTAGTGCAGCGAATGCGCCATCTAGGCCTGGGCATAGGAGTGCAATAAATTATCACTAAGAGATTTTTTTCTTAGCAAAAAATGGACTGATGTGATTGATCGTTAGTTCCAGAAGCATTCTGCCGCCGAGCTGCCTATTCACAGAAAAATGATTTTAAAACAACACAGGAATTCCGTTGCCACTTAGAAACTGTCAAGTGTCCCTCATGAATGGCAGCTGAGAGTTCGCTAACACCTCTCTCTTTAGTCTCTTTCATCATTTTTGGATCATCAGTTGCGTTCTGTTAGTACTTCCACTCCACTATCCCCGAATTTTCGAGTATTTCCCCGTAAATTTCGCAAAAAAGGAGCGACAAAACGGCATATCGGCCCTGGGTGGAAAGGGTGCCCTATGACGAAAGGATCATAGGGCACCCCTTAAGAGTATGTTATGTCTTATTATGGCACCGAACAGAGAGGAGGCGAAATTTATTTAATCTAAAAATATAACAAAAATTAAGACATAACGGAAATCTAATTAACCCACAAATGCTTTGGAAAAATACTGAAGAAAGGCTTGAGAGAAGAGAATTTTCCCTTATTGTCTTTAATGTAATTAGGTCTATGAATGTTTATTTTACGAACTTATATAATTCTTGGGACATGTAATTAAGCACTTGAGGCATAGGCTTTACTAGCAACGGATCGGTCGAGCAAATTTAAGAGCTAGTTACTTGTTCAACAACAGAGTTGGAAACGGATATATTTATTCTTGGGGGGAAGGGAAGATGGGCGATCTTGAGTTAAGTTTCAAAATTTGTCAAACAAGCGAAAACGGGCATTTCATATGATAATTATGATATATTACATTAAAAGAGTGGATATCATTACATTCAGGTTGACCCACTACCCTTAAATGTTAGAAGACAAATGACTTTCCCATCAATTGCTTTGAAAGGATCCTTACCCATTCAGAAGTTGTGTGGCTTCACGCAATTGTCCGATTTCCAAGTTAATAAGTGCTGCTTTCCTCGTCTCATATCCCTGAATTGCGTTTTGCACTGACGCAGGAGCCAGTTCTTCGAATAGGTCTGAAAATAAAGTAATAAAAGGCAAGGAAGTTCCCACTCTTAAATTGAACAGTATTGAAATTTCCACGCGGAGTGTGCTTCCATTTAGTCCCAGAGGCCAACATCTCAGCGTTTATTGTAGTGTCAAGGAACGGCTGCACTGTTGCAGTCAACGTTTATTTTACTAAGCAGGTTTTTACCGCCAAATGTGTGCGTTGCAAAACCATCCCATAGACCTCTAAGAAACGCTCGGTAAGAAATATCACTCAATGTGTACGTTACAATACTATCATACACCTCTAAGAAACGCTCGGTAAAAAATGCCACTCAATGATTTTTACCACTCAATGTGTACGTTGCAATACAATTCTATACACCTCTAAGAAACGTTCGGTAAAAAATACTTTCCGTAAAAAAAACGCCAAGTGGGTCTCGGGCCTTAGAGAAAAATGCGTCACCGTGTGACGTCACTCTCTCTGAAACCGAATAGCTTAGTATACAGTTTCGGTAATTTTAAATTGGTAATTTTAAATATACCTCTAAAAAACGCTCGGCTAAAAATACGTTCCGTAAAAAACGCCAAGCGTCTCCGGCCTTAAATGCGCCACCGTGTGACGTCACTCTCTGAAACCGAATAGCTTATAATACAGTTTCGGTAATTTTAAATTGGTAATTTTAAACACACCTCAAGAAACGCTCGGCAAAAATACTTTCCGTAAAAAACGCAAAGTGCGTCTCGGGCCCTAGGGACAAATGCGCCACCGTGTGACGTCACTCTTACTGAAACCGAATAGCTTAGTATAAAGTTTCGGTAATTTTAAATTGGTAATTTTAAATACACCTCTAAGAAACGCTCGGCAAAAAAATGCGTACCGTAAAAAACCGCCAAGTGCGCCTCCGGCCTTAGAGAAAAAAGCGACACCATGTGACGTCACTTTCTCTGAAACTAAATAGCTTAGTATACAGTTTTTAGTAATTTTAAATTGGTCAGCAGTCTCTCAATTTTTACTCGAAATCGGCATTTAAAGCTATTATAATTCATTGAACCTGTTTGAAGGATAATTGCAGCTATGAAGGAAGGCCGTATCCAGGGAGTGGGGGTTTGGGGGTCTGAGCCAGCCCCCCCAAAATTGTTGTCCGACTCGTGACAACGTAACAAAAATGAATATAAACTGATTTTAATGCTTTTTTGATGTTTTTATGTAAACCTTCTCTCCCCTGACAAAATTCTTTGTAAGACCCTCCCCGAAAAAAAAAAAAATCCTGGATACGACCCTGCTCTCAAGTGAAGTGTAGATTGTTTATTTTATTTATATTATTTACTTGTTAATATTAAAGTTATCTCTTTACAGTTTATTATTGTTTATTTTATTATATTTTTATTTAAAGACTTATTTTGGTTGTGTAAGTTTATACTTAACCAATGAGGAAATCGGATTTAATTTACAATCTATATATATAAAAATAGGTTGTATGTGTGTGTGTGTTTCGAGTGACGTCATGTTTGTGTGTCGACTGACGTCATGTTTGTTGATTGACAAAATTACACACCGGGACATCGGGACACAAATGACGACCGGGACATCTATATATATAAAAATAAGTTGTCTGTGTGTCGAGTAACGTCATATTTGTGTGTCAGTACGAGTGATCTATTGTCGTATGTACAAAATAACATTTCCAAGTTAACGTAAGAACAAAAAGACATTTATGATACGATAATGCATTGTGTCGATAACAACGTTGGAGAAATTTTCTTTTTGGATGTGCCAGGAGGTACTGGTAAGACGTTTGTGATAAAACTGATCCTGGCATTTCGGGAGATTTCAGGCAAACATCTATATGTATAAAAACAAGTTGTCTGCGTGTGTGTGTTGAGTGACGTCATGTTTGTGTGTCGACTGACGTCATGTTTGTTGATTGACGAAATTACACACCGGGATCCAGTTGGTGGGGGCTTTTCACCCCCCCCCCTCGCGCGCAAGTTGTTACGCGCCATATTAGTTACGCACCATTGTAGTTGTGTCCCTGTGCCCCACCTGTGAATATAGATAGATATATATATATATATATTTTTAACCGCGTAAAACTTGCGAATGTACAACATTCTTGGCTGTCCCATTGTCTGTGCATATAAATATATTGTCAGGTTTACCGTATCTTGAACACGCAACATAAAATTGTCCATGGGAAAAACAATCTGTATTCATATCTATACCTCATTATTCTAATGATTGCCCTTGAGCTTTGTTGATGGTGATTGCTAACCGAACATTCCCTGTGTCCCTGTCGTCATTTATATATCCCCCTGTACCCCCCGGCGTCCCCGTTGTTGTTGTTTCCCTGTGTCCCGGTCGTCATTTGTGTCCCGGGGTCCCAGTCTGTAATTTCTCTTTGAGTGTCGCGGTGTCCCGGTCGTCATTTGTGTTCCGGTGTCCCGGTCTGTAATTTCTCTTTGGGTGTCCTGGTCGTCATTTATATTCCCTGTGTCCCGGTCGTCATTTGTGTCCCGGTGCTTTGTTGATGGTGATTGCTAATCGAACATCCCTTGTGTCCCGGTCGCTTTCTCTTTGAGCGTCCCGGTCGTCATTTATATTCCCTAAGTCCCGGTGTCCTGGTCGTCATTTGTGTCCCGATGTGTAATTTCGTCAATCAACAAACATGACGTCAGTCGACACACAAACATGACGTCACCCGACACACAGACAACTTATTTTTATATATATAGATGTCCCGGTGTCCAGGTCGTCATTTGTGTCCCGATGTCCCGGTGTGTAATTTCGTCAATCAACAAACATGACGTCACGACAAACACATAACTTATTTTTATATATATAGATAATATAAATAAATAGCTGTAACATAAACACTGTAAATATAGGACACTCGCTGTTGGGGTGGCGCTTCGCGCCACCCCAACACCTAGTTGGAGGGGGCGCTTCGCAACCCCCCCCCCCAAGCCCCCCCGCGCGCGCAAGTCGTTACGCGCCATTGTAGTTGTGTCCCTGTGTCCCACCTGTGAATATAGATAGATATATATATATATATATTTTTAACTACGTAAAACTTGCGAATGTACAACATTCTTGGCTGTCAGATTGTCTGTGCATATAAATAGATTGTCAGGTTTACCGACTCTTGAACATGCAACATATAATTGTCCATGGGAAAAACAATCTGTATTCAGATCTATACCTCATTATTCTAATGATTGCCCTTGAGCTTTGTTGATGGTGATTGCTAATCGAACATTCCCTGTGTCCCTGTCGTCATTTATATATCCCCCTGCGCCCCCCGGCGTCCCCGTTGTTGTTGTTTCCCTGTGTCCCGGTCGTCATTTGTGTCCCGGTGTCCCAGTCTGTAATTTCTCTTTGAGTGTCGCGGTCGTCATTTATATTCCCTGTGACCCGGTCGTCATTTGTGTTCCGGTGTCCCGGTCTGTAATTTCTCTTTGAGTGTCCTGGTCGTCATTTATATTCCCTGTGTCCCGGTGCTTTGTTGATGGTGATTGCTAATCGAACATTCCTTGTGTCCCGGTCGCTTTCTCTTTGAGTGTCCCGGTCGTCATTTATATTCCCTATGTCCCGGTCGTCATTTATATTCCCTATGTCCCGGTCGTCATTTGCGTCCCGATGTCCCGGTCTGTAATTTCGTCAGTCGACAAACATGACGTCAGTCGACACACAGACAACTTATTTTATATATATATATATATATATATATATATATATATATATATATATATATATATATATATATATATATATATATATATATAAATATATATATATATATATAATATATATAATATATATATATATATATATATATATACATATATATATACATATTTAACTACGTAAAACTTGCGAATATACAACATTCTTTGCTGTCCTATTGCCTGTCCATATAAATAGATTGTCAGGTTTACCAACTCTTGAACATGCAACACATAATTGTCCATGGGAAAACAATCCGTATTCAGATCTATACCTCATGATTCTAATGATTACCCTTGAGCTTTGTTGATGGTGATTGCTATTCGACCATTCCCTGTATCGCCATCGTCATTTATATATCCCCCTGTGCCCCCGGCGTCCCCGTTGTAGTTGTGTCCCTATGTCCTGGTCGTCATTTATATTCCCTGTGTCCCGGTTGTCATTTGTGTCCCGGTATCCCAGTCTGTAATTTCTCTTTGAGTGTCCCGGTCGTCATTTATATTCCCTCTGTCCCGGTGTCCCGGTCGTCATTTGTGTCCCGGTGTTGTCATATACAAAACTTTATATACTTATAATGACGTCAAATGCAAACCCACAAACAAACAAACCTCTAGTAGCTTCATTTAATTTTCCTTTGACAGGGATCGGCTTAGCAATTGCTGCTTTTGGAATAGGCGGTAGGTTATCCAACTCAGGAATTTGATCATGATGAATAAAGTCGTTGTCCTTCTTGGCAGTGGCCAATGCTGCAGTAGCCTTTTCTATTATAGTGTTGCAGAGCTTGGCCATGGTTGCCGACCCAATTGTAAATCTGCTCTGAGCAGTTTTGAGCTGATCAATGGCAGCCTGAAAAAAAAATTAGTTGCCTCCTTTTTTTACTCTACAGATTCTCATAAATATGAGTAAAAGCTGCCCCCAACTAGGGGGTAAGGGGGGTTGTCCATTCGGGTCTACAACACACTTTCTTAATTAAGACTAGAATACGTTTAATGTATACTCAGAATAGAGCGGTGTGCAAAAAATGGGGTGATATTTCAGAGGGAGGCGGCTAAATTACAAAAAAACTCGTTTAGAAAAATCGTTTATAAAAGATGCAAGAGAAAAGCCAGAGCTGAAGTCTACAGACGTCTTAGTACAAAATTTTTTGTTGCTGTCTAAAATAAAAAAAAAGTTAAGTTAAATTAAAGATTTAATTAAATTGAATTAATTTAATTTAAATTTTATTTATTAATTTTATTTAATTTAATTAAAGTAATTATTTAAAATTAAAGAGAAAAAACTTCAAGAGAAAAAAATTTAATGTTTAAAAACGGGCTAAAAAGTCAGGAGTAAGGGGAATAGAGAAGAGACACAAGACAGAAAGAGAAAAGTTGTGAAATCAACTTATTATGAAACTTAGTCTTAAAAACAACGGCTAAAAATCGCAGTCAACAGCAGGAAAAAGGTACGCTCGTCGATCCGCTCTTAGCCCTGCCATAATATTTTTCTTTTAATAAGGTGTCAGTTATGTGGAATTTTTGAATTGAGAGATGTGAGGAATAAGATTATTATTATAGATGGGAAATATATAATTTGGGCTATATGTTTGCACATTTGGGGGGTGGGGGTAGAGTATAGAGGGCATGCATGCCTATTGTGTTAGATACAATTATAGTGCATATTATGAAGTAAGAATTGTTTTTTAACTTCACACTGTTCAAATACAGTGTGTGTATTTGAAACAAATTTGTTCCTAAAGTATAATATTTTTATCATATTTAGGTATATTTCCTTAGGATTGAGCGTTAAAGAGACAGGTTCTACTTAGATGAAAATATTAAGTCGGGGCTATATCATACAAGTACAAAAAGATAATTTACTTGGCCTCTTGCGATCTCCTCGCCAATCCTTTTCTCTTTATTACAAACGCAGCTTTGATAGTATTGAGCCACGCCTCCATAAAAAGCAGTTCGCGCGGATACCTGGAAAACATGAGGCAAATTAATTATAACCAACCCAGCACACCGGGTTAGTAGCCCCAGGCCGGTCTTCAAGCTATTGTAGCCCAAACTGTCAGTATCCTAACAGAATTATCATAAAAATCATGCAAAGGTAGATAATCTATATTTCCCATATCTTCATTTTTTGCATCCACCAAGGGCAACATCCAGAAATTTTCATCGGGGGGGGGGGGTACCAAAAGCCTTATTATTCTAGGGGAGAAAAGTTAGGGGATTTACCTGCATTTTAATCTACACAGCTTAACTCCTTTAAAACCTGCTATAAGAAAAGATACCTCAAACCAGCTAACGATTCGAAATGGAGATGGCTAAGATACCATTCTTGTTTCTTGTTACGGCTATTGTTAGGTCATTGTCATAGGCTATTTTTGTTGTAATCAGCACTTATTTTGACAACTGGCCCTCGGATCAAGCCAGAAAACTAACCTTCTGTGTATTTATCTCCTGGAATGCAATTAAGGATTCTAACAGGGTTGAATTTAATCAATTTAATTAAGCATGGTCAGATAAACAACCAAGTTGCTCAAAAAACATTTTTTGTTATAATAAAAAACAAAACAAAAAAAACGCAGCTGCAGCAGCATAACTATTCAATTTGATCAAGACGGGTACAGAATCAATCTTTCTTTTTTTCACTTAATCCTTTCTTTTCTTTTTTTTCTTTGATTTTCACTTGTTTCACTTTAAAATCCTTTCTTTTTTTCACTATACCTGGATACTGAGGGGCATTGCCAAGCAAATTTTATTTTGAAAATAATTTTAGCTAAATAATAGATACAAATAAAAAAAAAAACGATTTATCTTCATACAAGTATTTTAATGCATTTGCTACTTAAAATCAGTTTTCAATAGGCAAAAAATTCCTATTCCTAAAAAGAAGTATGAATTAAGATTTTCATTTATACTAAAATATCAAATTACATACGAACTACAATAAATAAAACAATTTGGAAATCAGGTTTTTTACATAAAGAACGTTGACTTTCTAGACTCCTTGATCAACATCCCTGTAATAGCACCCTCTTCAACTAACGCTTTTCTGGGGTCCCAAGAGGGTCTTATTATTTAAGAGATTTTGATTGGCAAGAAAAAGAAAGAAGATTGCAATGGTCCAAAAACTAAGAAGTCTACTGCACTTTAGGCTACTATTTTTCAGAATCTTCAATTTTTTTCTTATTTTATAACACAAACGTGCTAAAACAAAAAATGCTACTTAACTTTACATTATTATCAATTCAAATAATAAGGTGCATTTTTTGCAAATAAAAAGTTATAGGTACTCTTTTTTTCATTCACTTCAAATCCTTAGAATTTTTTAAAACTTATTCTAAGTCTTGTGTTAGAATCGTGGGCGTATCCAGGAAGGGCAGCTTTAGGGTTCAGCCTCCTCTTCAATATCCCTAAATTTCCTTACCTTCAGTGCAAGTTTTATTCAAATTACGAAATAAAATGTGTTTTTTTATCCTCTCCCAGAAAATTTATTTTTCATTATCACAATCTGCGACCCCACCCCCAAAAAAAAAATCCAGGGTACGTTCCTGATTGGTACTGTCCGTATGTTACGTACCGTAACGGTACATACAATGATCGATACGGTACCGTTGGTATTGGTGCGGTACCTGATTTCTTTTATCTCTAGTAAATGTACTGTAGTATGTAATTAAGCGTATTTAATTAACGTTCAATTGATTATAAGATGTCTATAGACATACAACAAATATGGAAAGAGGATATTCCAAAGAATGGTATACATCGAACTTTTAATTTTAAACTCCGTATCCTGAGAAATAGTGGTTTTAATATGATATGATTTCATTTGAAATAGAATCATGCAATTGTTGAAGAATTTAATTTTTTCAACCTAATTAAGAAGTTCTTTTTGAACCCCAAAAATTCCTACCAAGAAAAACATGTATTTTCATTTAGACTTGAGGCATACGATATTAGGATTTACGATAGAAATATATACATTTAATGTGTATTTGTGATATATTAGGATTTATGACAGAAATACACATATTTCATGTGTATTTGTAACATTTGCCCCTCACCTAGACTTTGAAAAATGCCTATCTCTTCGGGTATTTTCATTGAAAACTGACTTTTTTTTTAATTATCACAAAAAATTAAAAAAAACATTATTGTCTACCCCCCCCCCCCCCCTAGATCTTCAAAAATATATCCCCCCAACCGCTAAACTTTTTTAATTGACACCACTAAATATGCATGTGTGAACTGTTCAAACATTTTGCTAGGCTAATGGCTTTTAATATACTGGCATTTACCACAACAATTTATATATAAAAAAGCATCCAAGGAAATCACTAGCTGATGATATTAAAGAGATGAAATAAGAATAAAAATAATATATCTTTTATTATATATTGGTATGTTTAGTATAAGAATAAATGATTTTCTTTTTTTTCCATTAGCGTATCTACTATCTAACAAGTTAATAAAATTTAAAATCTACAATTTTTTTTTCGCCACCGTTTGTCCACTCAGCAGTAATGCCAAATCAGGATTCCACAATTTGCTGTAATAAAATTCTGATTTTACTAAATCTGTAGTGCTAGCGTGTATTTCAAACAGTAGGCTGTACAAAAATGTAGTTCGACCCCGCTTTCTAGGGCTACATTAAGAGAAATTTTGAGATGACTAGGACATATTTTGCAAATGGAAGATGATAAATTGCCAAAGATCGTCCTTTTTTTCCATTCATCTAGGACCATAAAACAGATTGTCCCGAATACAGTAGGGAAGACGTAAGAAAGGATTTACAGGAAATTCAAACTTTTCGGAAAACTGCAAAGAGGGATGCTTTAAATAAATCGGGATGGAGGAGGAGCGAGCGCAACTGCATGGTCCCCAGATGATTCTTCACCGCAATGAGTTGTTAGTAGTAGTAGTAGTAGTACTAGTATTGTAGTAGCAGTAGTACTGCGAAGAGGGATACTTTAAATAGATCGGGAGGGAGGAGGAGCGACCGCAGCTGCGTGGTCCTCACAAAGTTTTAGCCGCGATGAGTTGTTACACGATGATTGGTAGTAGTACATGTGTGGCGTTCAAATTAAACATTAAAACCATAGCCGTAAGTTGTGGCCTTTTATTAGCAAGTGTGATTACAGTTGTTACATTAGTACTGTGATTTGGGCATTAGAAGCTTTTGGTCAGCCGTCTGGGGCTACACGGAAAGCAGGTCGTCCTTGTCTGGGTTGGGAGGATGTCATAAATAAAGATTTAAAGGAAATGGGAACTTCCTGGCAGGGTGTAAAGAGGGAGGCTTTAAACAGATTAGGTTGGAGGAGGAGCGTGCGTAGCTGTGTTGGCCTCAGGCGGCTTTGTTGCTGCAGTGAGTTATTAGTAGTAGTAGTAGTAGTAGTAGTAGTAGTAGTAGTAGTAGTAGTAGTAGTAGTAGTAGTAGTAGCAGTAGTAGTAGTAGTAGTAGTAGTAGTAGTAGTAGTAGTAGTAGTAGTAGTAGTAGTAGTAGTAGTAGTAGTAGTAGTAGTAGTAGTAGTAGTAGTAGTAGTAGTAGTAGTAGTAGTAGTAGTAGTAGTAGTAGTAGTAGTAGTAGTAGTAGTAGTAGTAGTAGTAGAACTACGTTGATGCACAAACATTCTATTTACAAACATGATTCTTTGGTCTTTCCTTTATGAATCGTGCTTCATATCGTGCTTTTCTTTGTTATTCTTCTTTCTTCTTTTTCTTTGTTATTCTTTGTTCTTTTCTTTATGCATAGGCAGAAAAATCGTGAAAAAACCCATTTAATTCAATGTTTTGGAAATCTACCATTTCTAAAAGATGTCTCTCTTTAATACAGAGGGAACGAAAATGATAATGCAAAATAATCAACAAAAAAAAGACGACAAGGGATGAAAGATATAGAAAAAGAACAAGAGCTAAGAGCTCATATGGCACTTGTGACGAGGCGAGAAGAGCTAAGAACCAAGAGATCATACGGTATGATCTCTAACAAAATTCTATGAATCAATAGATTGATTTAAAAAGGAAAATAAGAGGCTTAATGCCGGTCAGGATTTAAAATAAGAGCTCTGAGTCACGATGTCCTTCTAAATATCAAAATTCATTAACATCCGATCACCCACTCGTAAGTTATAAATACCTAATTTTTTCGAATTTTTCCTCTCCCTTTAGCCCCCCAGATGGTCGAATCTGGGAAAACGACTTTATCAAGTCAAATTGTGCAGCTCCCTGACACGCCTATCAATTTTCATCGTCCTAGCACGTCCAGAAGCACCAAACTCGCCAAATCACTGAACCCCTCCCCCCAACTCCCCCAAAGAGAGCGAATCCAGTACGATTCTGTCAATCACGTATCAAGGATATTTGTTTATTCTATCCACCAAGCTTCATCCCGATTCCTACACTCCAAGTGTTTTTCCAAGATTTCCCCCTCCAACTCCCACCAATGTCAAACGATCTGGTCGGGATTTGAAATAAGAGCTCTGAGACATGAATTCTTTCTAAAAATCAAATTTCATTAAGATCCCATCATCTATTCGTAAGATAAAAATACCCCAATTTTCACGTTTTCCAAGAATTCCAGTTTTCCCCTCCAACTCCCCCCAACGTCACAGGATCTGGTTGGAATCGGAAGCACAAGAAACTTCTAAATATCAAATTTCATTAAGATCTGGTCACCCTTTCGTAAGTTACAAATACCTCAATTTTCAAAATTACCCCCCCCCCCCTCCAATTCCACCAAAGAGAGCAGATCCGGTCCGGTTATGTCAGTCACGTATCTTAGACAGGTCTTTATTCTTCCCATCCAGTTTCATCTTGATCTCACCGCTTTAAGAATTTTCAAAGATTTCCGGTCCCCCCCCCACTGCCCCCCCCCCCAATTATGCTTGATCCGGTTGAGATTTAAAATAAAAGATCTGAGTTACGAGGTCCTTCTAAATATGAAGTTTCATGAAGATCTGATCACTCCTTCGTAAGTTAAAAATACGTCATTTTTTCTTATTTTTCAGAATCTACCCCCCCCCCCCAATAGATCGGATCCGTTCCAATTATTTAAATCACGTATGTACGACTTCTGCCTATTTTTCTCACCAAGTTTCATCCCGATCCCTCCAATCTAAGCGTTTTCCATGATTTTAGGCTCCCCCACCCCAAACTTCCCCCAACGTCACCAGATCCAGTTAAGATTTAAAATAAGAGCTTTGAGACACGATATCCTTCTAAATATCAAATTTCATTGAGATCCGATAACCCGTTCGTAAGTTAAAAATACCTCATTTTTTCTAATTTTTCAGAATTAACCCCTCCCCAACTACCCCAAGGAGAGCGGATCCGTTCCAGTTATGTCAATCATGTATCTAGCACTTGTGTTTATTTTTCCCACCAAGTTTCATCCCGATCCCTCCACTCTAAGTGTTTTCCAAGTTTTAGGTTTCCCCCTCCCAACTTCCCCCCCCCGCAATGTCACCAGATCTGTTCGGGTTTAAAATCAGAGCTCTGAGCCACGATATCCTTCTAAATATCAAATTTCATTGAGATCCGATCCCCTGTTCGTAAGTTAAAAATACCTCATTTTTTCTAATTTTTCAGAAATACCCCCCCCCCCCCAACTATCCCAAAGAGAGCGGATCCCTTCCGTTTATGTCAATCATATATCTAGCACTTGTGTTTATTTTTCCCACCAAGTTTCATCCCGATCCCTCCACTCTAAGTGTTTTCCAAGTTTTAGGTTTCCCCCTCGCAACACCCCCCCAATGTCACCAGATCCGGTCGGGATTTAAAATAAGAGCTTTAAGACAAGATATCCTTCTAAACATCAAATTTCATTGAGATCTGATCACCCGTTCGTAAGTTACAAATACCTTATTTTTTCTAATTTTTCAGAATTACCCCCCCCCCCCCCCCAACTACCCCAAAGAGAGCGGATCCGTTCCGATTATGTCAATCATGTATCTGGGACTTGTGCATATTTTTCCCATCAAGTTTCATCCCGATCCCTCCACTCTAAGTGTTTTCCAAGATTTTAGGTTTCCCCCCTCCAACTCCCCCCAATGTCATCAGATCCTTTCGGGATTTCAAATAAGAGCTCTGAGACACAATATCATTCCAAACATCAAATTTCATTAAGATCCCATTACCCATTCATAAGTTAAAAATACTTCATTTTTTCTATTTTTTCCGAATTAACCGGCCCCCCACTCCCCCCCCAGATGGTCAAATTGGGAAAACGACTATTTCTAATTTAACCTGGTCCCGTCCCTGATACGCCTGCCAAATTTCATCGTCCTAGCTAACCTGGAAGTGCCTAAAGTAGCAAAACCGGGACCGACAGACAGACCGACAGAATTGGCGATTGCTATATGTCACTTGGTTAATACCAAGTGCCATAAAAATATTAATCTAGGGAGAAAAATACAAAATAAAGATAGAGATGACAAATACAGGACTAACAAACAAAAGACAAAACAAGTAAGCAAAAAAATCTGAAAAGGTTTGCAATCTTATCCGACAAGCCCAAATAGTTTTGTGAAATATTTCACCAGACAATAATGACGACGGAAGTTAGGAAGATAACGACATCATACGGTCTTGATTAGTTGTTGGATTTAGGTACATCAGTTAGTGTTGCTTTTTTCATGACGAAACAAATATTGAGTTCCAAATAGGAATAGGTCCTTTTATTAGGCAGTGAAACAAATATATACAATATATATAACTATATATATAAAAATAAGTTGTCTGTCTGTGGATCTGTGGATCAGGTGACGTCATGTTTCTGTGTCGGCTGACGTCATGAAATTAGTTGTCGTCATTTTTGTTATGACGATGCTTAGTATATTGTAAAATACATTAATTTGGTTAATAATATACCATTTAAAACACCAAAATGAACATGCTGGAGTAGTCACTCGGTGAGAGAGGGTGTCAGAACGGAGAATGAAGGTCCCAGGTTCAAATCCTGGTTAGGCTAAAAAAGGTAAAAAACTAAAAACTAAAAAAAAAAAACTGAAAAAACTAAAAAAAGGCAAAAACTACAAAAAAAAACTAAAAACTAAAAAAAAAATAAAAAAGCTAAAAAACTAAAAAAACTAAAAAAAACTAAAAAAAGGTAAAAAACTAAAAAAACTAAAAACTAAAAAAAAAAACTAAAAAAAAAGGAAAAAACTGAAAAATAGAAGAGAAAAAACGAAAAAAAAACTAAAAAAGCTAAAAAAAAGGTAAAAACCAATAAAAAACTAAAAAGAAAAAAAAAGAAAAAAAAACTAAAAAAAATTTTCATCTAAAAAACTAAAAAAGGTAAAAACTAAAAGAACTAAAAAAGAAAAAAAAACTAAAAAAAGGAAAAAAACTGAAAAATAAAGGAGAAAAAGAAAACTAAAAAAATATAAATAAAAATAAAAAAACTAAAAAGATGAAAACTTCAAAAAAACTACAAAAAAACTAAAAACTAATAAAAAAACTAAAAAAGCTAAAAAACTAAAAAAACTAAAAAAAGATAAAAAACTAAAAAAACTAAAAACTAAAAAAAAGGAAAAAACTGAAAAATAGAAGAGAAAAAACGAAAAAAACTAAAAAAGCTAAAAAAAAGGTAAAAACCAATAAAAAACTAAAAAGAAAAAAAGGAAAAAACTAAAAAAAATTTTCATCTAAAAAACTAAAAAAAACTAAAAAAGGTAAAAACTAAAAGAACTAAAAAAGAAAAAAAAAACTAAAAAAAGGAAAAAAACTGAAAAATAAAGGAGAAAAAGAAAACTAAAAAAATATAAATAAAAATAAAAAAACTAAAAAGATAAAAACTTCAAAAAAAAACTAAAAAGAAAAAAGATAAAAACTAAAAAACCTAAAAAAAGGTCAAAACCAATAAAAAAAACTAAAAGGAAAAAAAGGGAAAAAATTAAAAATTTATTTCATCATATACCAATTCAAAAACGAATGTATACCGGGATGACGACCGGGACACAGGGAATATAAATGACACAACTACAACGGGGACGCCGGGGGGCACAGGGGGATATAAATGACGACTGGGACACCGGGAAACGAGGAATATAAATGACGCCCGGGACATTCAAAGAGAAATCACAGACTGGGACACCGGGACACAAATGACGATCGGGACACAGGAAATATAAATGACGACCGGGACACAGGGACAAAACTACCTGACAATCTATTTATATGCACAGACAAAGAATGTTGTATATTCGAAAGTTTTACGTAGTTAAAAACATATATATATATATATAATATATATATATATATATATATATATATATATATATATATATATATATATATATATATATATATATATATATATATATCTATATTCACAGGTGGGACATAGGGACACAACTAAAATGGCGCGTAACTAATATGGCGCGTAACGACTTACGCGCGCGGGGGGGCTTGGGGGGGGGGCGCGAAGCGCCCCCACCAACTAGGTGTTGGGGTGGCGCGAAGCGCCACCCCAACAGCTAGTCTATATATATAAAAATAAGTTGTCTGTGTGTGTGTGTGTCGAGTGACGTCACTGTCTCCATATGACGTCTGAATTATTTCATCACATACCAATTCAAAAACAAATGTATTCAAGCCGAAGTAGCTCAGTTATATAATTACCTGTGTTGGCGCAAGGGGTTTGACCTTAACGTGGTAATACGGGACCAAGAGATCGAACCATGCTGCAGGAATGCACTACAGGGCCGGCGCAGGGACCTTAGTAGTCAGGAAGCGTCGTTAATCCGATACAAATACAAATACAGTAGCTCAGTTGGTGAAGCGTTATGTTCCAGGTTCTAGGTCCGAGAGGTTCCAGGTTCGAACCTTGGCTTTAGCATTAATACAAAAGAAGAAAAAAAACTAAAAAAGATAAAAATTACAAAAAAAGATAAAAAGAAAATACTGAAAAAACTAAAAAAGCTAAAAAACTAAAAAAAAAAAAAAAAGGGTAAAAAAATAAAAAATAAAAAAAACTAAAAAAAACTAGAAAAAGGTAAAAACTACAAAAAAAACTAAAAATAAAAAAACTAAAAACTAATAAAAAAACTAAAAACTGAAAAAAAAAACTAAAAAAAAAGGAAAAAACTGACAAATAAAGGAGACAACCAAAACTAAAAAAAAATAAAAAAAATAAAAACTAAAAAAGGTAAATGTATTCAAGCCGAAGCAGTTGAGTTGGTAAAGCGTTATGTTCCAGGTTCTAGGTCCGAGAGGTTCCAGTTTTGAACCTTGGCTTTAGCATTAATACAAAAGAAGAAGAAAAACTAAAAAAGAAAAAAAACTGAAAAAAACTAAAAACCAGGTAAAAACTACTAAAAAAAGCTAAAAAACTAAAAAAAAACTAAAAAAAGGTAAAAAACTAAAAACTAAAAAAAAAAACTAAAAAACTAAAAAAAAGGGTAAAAACAGCAAAAAACTAAAAAGAAAGAAAAAACAACTAAAAGCTAATAAAAAAACTAAAAACTGAAAAAGAAAAAAAACTAAAAAAAGGAAAAAAACTGAAAAATAAAGGAGAAAAAGAAAACTAAAAAAAATAAAAATAATAAAAAACTAAAAAAGGTAAAAACTAAAAAACAAACTAAAAAGAAAAAAGAAAAAAAGAAAAAAAAATAGGTAAAAACCAAAAAAAAACTAAAAAGAAAAAAAGAAAAAAAAAACTATTTCATCATATACCAATTCAAAAACGAATTGTATATACAGACCAGGACACAGGGAATATAAATGACGACCGGGACACTCAAAGAGAAATTACAGACTGGGACACTGGGACACAAATGACGACTGGGAAGTGTGTGTCGACTGACGTCATGTTTGTGTGTCGACTGACGTCATGTTTGGCGTTTATAAATGACGACTGGGACACAAGGAAACAACTACAACGGGGACGCCGGGGGGCACAGGGGGATATATAAATGACGATGGGGACACAGGTAATGTTTGATTAGCAATCACCATCAACAAAGCTCAGGGGCAATCATTAGAATAATGAGGTATAGATCTGAATACGGATTGTTTTTCTCATGACAATTATATGTTGCATGTTCAAGAGTCGGGAAACCTGACAATCTATTTATATGTACAGACAATGGGACAGCGAAGAATGTTGTATATTCGCAAGTTTTACGTAGTTAAAAAACACACACACACATATATATATTATATATATATATATATATATATATATATATATATATACATATATATAAATATCTATATTCACAGGTGGGACACAGGGACAAAACTACAATGGCGCACAACTAAAATGGCGCGTAACGACTTAAGAGCGCAGGAGGCTTGGGGGGGGGGGTGCGAAGCACCCCCACCGACTAGGTGTTGGGGTGGCGCGAAGCGCCACCCCCAACAGCTAGTAAATATATATAATACTTACAACAACATACGACCAATAAAACTAAAATGAAAATTGTCTTAAAACAGCTTTAGCATCCTTACTTAAGTGAAGTTCAACCAGGACTGATAAATAAAGTGAAATGAAACAAGGCAATTCTTTGAAATAAAGGAAGAATAATTAAAATTAAGTCCTTGTCCTTGGATTTTTGGCAGCTAACCTCAAAGGTCTATTTGTGACTGGTTCTGTGTTAATATCTACTTTTTTTTTTAATATTTTATAAGATCGTTTAAATTAAATTTGTGCATAGAGCATTTAGTGAATATTCCCCCAAGTACCTATTTAAGGAAGTATTATTATTAATCTTAAGTCTGATTTCAGTTGCTTCTCGAACTACATGCTTTATGCCAAGGTCAATCCTAACAAGGGTAGATTTTTCAAAAAGTATTTTGCGGCTAGGATTTTCAAATACGTGGCTGCTTAAAGCAGAATCAAAAGAAACAGTAGCAATATTAGAATTGAGAGCTTTGGTGATCGCTATTTATATACAAAAGCTCTAGACATTTTGATGACACAGCCAGTCAGGATCATCAGTAGAGTCAATGGACCGTAAACTTGCTGTGACCTGGAAGTTATTATTTTGTTCAATATAAATATAGTCTGTTTTAATTTTAATAATTTAGTTATTTTACTGATGATGATGATGACTATGTCACCAAAGTATTTAGAGTTATTGTATATGTTTGTTTCACTGTCCAATAAAAGGACCTGTCCCTATTTGGAACTCTTATTTGTTTTTTCGGCTAGCTGTAGACAGCGTTTCAATCAATAAGTTGTTGGGCAAATATTTGTTGTTATTTTTCACCGATTTCATCCGGAGAAATTAGTGTTCAGCGGAAAATGTTGCTCAAACTACTATAATGAGACTCCTTTTAAAGTTTCAAGCTTGTAGGAAATGTTTTTGCTCCTATCCAAGGGTGTATAAATAAACTTACTCGAGGGAGCCAGTGCCTGTCCCAAATTTTTCGGAGCTGATCCTTTTGCATTAATTTATAAGCTCCCGAGTATAATTCGTGGGTTTGGCTGACCAACTTCGCCACGGTTGTATCCTTCATTTTATCTGAAAAAAAAAAATGAATTTCCAAATTTTTTGTTCTCATGGGGGTATCTGGATAAGGCTTAAAAAAATGAATTTTTGACAAAAACGAATGTTACAAAAATAGGTCCGAAAACCACAAGTGTTCCAAGCCCTGTCAATGGTCACCTTTGTGCGACATATATTTTCTTGGAATCCCAAAATAGTTCAGAAACAAGTAAAGTACCTAAAAAATTGATATTTAGTATAACCACGGCAAGATGGTACCCAGAACTTTTGTACGGGGGGAGGGAGATGGCTAGAATAATTACAAAACGCATAAAATTTTTGTTTTTTTACATATTTGTTACTTTTTTACAACTTGGACAAAACCATCGGGGGGGGGGGCGAAGGCTCAAATCGTTTATCGTTTGGCATTTGACCTGTGAGCATCGATAAAATTTTGAGCAGGATTAAAGTTTGGA